>NC_046663.1:52144944-52157055 GCF_010883055.1 Belonocnema kinseyi
ATACGCCAATTAGCACAAATGGTAAGTTCCGACAGTGCCTACAAGTGTGCCTACTGGCCGGTAGATGGCAATACCGGTTTCATATGTATACACCTGGTAGATTGCAACTTTAGTGGACGAAAATCCAGAAAAGTCCAAAAAAGTTTCAGAAAATGAATAGAGACTGGGTGTTTAAAATAGTGAGGCATCAGAAGTGAATTACATGGTATTTAAAGGGTCGGTCTGATTATGAATGAGAGAGCAACATAGCATATCAATGAGCATAAATTTTTATCGCCCAGATTGTTATGGGTTAGAATGAAAGTGGGAACCAGAAGATTATTTATCATAGCATTCTACACTCTACTTAATGGAAAAAGGAGTGATTTAAAAGACGCCTTCTGGGACACTTTAAACGATACTGTATAGGTACATGTGACCATGCACGGTGAAAAATCGCTAACCGGCCTGAACATCCAGAGTCCCAACCTGACTATATTTGTGGTTTAGCTATAGAACAGCCCCCTAGATGGTTTAGCGTACCATTCGTGAAGTATCAAAATTTAACGGTTAGCTTCACTATCCCAGAGTGTAATGTTGACGATCCTGGAGTTTAAACCTGATTATCCTTGGAATTTTAGCTTGATTATCTCGAAGCTTTAACTTAATCATATCAGAGATTCAACTTTATTATCTGATGTCCTTCTTCTGCCTACATTCATATTCATGAAATTAAGAAATGGAAATCTAAATTAATAAATGAAACCTGATACACAATAATGGCATTGCCTGAGACATGATTTGATATTAGAGTGGTCCAAATTTTGTTCCCTTTGAATTTTCATTGATATCGCCCGGAAATTTGTTTGAAACTGATAATAAATATTAATATCAATATTAATCTAAAAAAAAAGGCTCCGACTAGCTACTTCAAGGAAAATTTGCATTTAATATTATCCACTTAGAAAATTTGAAGAACACTTCAATTATTCTTTCTTTTGTAGAAAAGTACACTCACAAAAAAAGAGGTTTCTTAAAATATGATTCTCTTTAACGTTTATTAATTATTCGTTTATAACCTAAATAATTAATTTCATTAATTGATTAAGTTTGTTTAAACTATGTTATTTGCTAATTTGGAATTAATTATTAAGTGACTCTACGTGAAAAATATACAAATAGGTAAAAATTTCAGAAAAAACGCATCTTTCTAGCATTAAGCAATGAAAATATTATTAACAATGACAATAAATTGTTTTAAAAGTGGACAAAAAGTTAAACAATTTTGAAAAAATTGAAATTTTTAACATAGTTCAAACAGAATATTATTAAAAATAATAATAAATTGTTCGGACAATTCTTTTTGTTAAAAATAATGAACTATTGCCTCAATCTAATTGAAAATAGGGAAAAAATGCTAAAAACTCGCAAAATCCATTTTTTCACTTATGGGTTTTTTTTGGACCCTATACAACAGACTTATGGAATTGATATTTAAAAAGTAATATTTTATTCGTATTCTATGGCAAATTTTGTAGAGAAATGATGAGTTTTAACTCGATTTATTTTTGCGTGGATTCGAACAGATTTCCGGCTGATACGCGCATACAAATTCATTTAAAAAAATTCAATGCATTTTTGGACCACCCTATTGCATATGCACAAAAACTTTGAAAACATAGTGTTTTGAGCACGATAGTTTAAAAACGGAGTATTACAAATCTCACAAGTCTTGTTTCTTTATCAACAAATACAAACATTTTGAGCACGTTTTCAGTCGAAAATGAAGAGGACACGCACTGATTTATGAGATACGCGTTTCTCCTTTATCCCCCGGAATTATATGGAAGTTGTCGTTTAAAATAAAAAACAAATTCACTAAACATACTCTCCACCATGTTCTCCACATTTTATTACTCTTCACGCATGTTTGAAATATCAATAAATGGTTAAAACTAATTAAAAATGTTTCGAAATGCGTTTACGGTGTCGGGTATGTTCGCTCTGCGTTCGGTAAAGGTCGTGACGCAGCTACTTCTGATTGACATTCTGTAGTGTCGATTTGACTATCCTGATATTAAGTCTAAAATAATCGGTAGATATTCAAAGAGACTATAAAAAAATGTACTAACTGAATATAAAGCAAAAATTTCTGATGATACTTGGTACTATCTATAGATAGTTCTATAGAGAATTAAACTGACCATCTAAATTTTTACACTCCAAGTTTGACTTTTTAGTTTTCTCCGTGTGGAGAAAAAAACAATCTACTAGAAGATATGAATGGATGGTTTGAAGTCCAAGGCGAAAGTACGGATAGAGTGCATGGTCATTCAAGAGATCCGAAAACGAATGGTATCGAGGACAGATTAGTTTAGCTTATGCTAAAAAAGGGCTAGTTTATTAACAATACTTGGTGTATAGGCATACAATTATATTTTTTAAACTCGGTGCAGAGGTGAAAGCTACAGTATAATATACTTTATTGTTGTGGATGAGAGACTAAAAATTCATAAGGATTATGAGATGTATTAAATATATGCAGAATGAATCATACTTTTTAGTTCCAAAAATTAACCCCGGTCAACGATGGAGAAGGAAGATAACTGACAAGGACAAAGCAGGCGCGAATCAAGAAAGAGAATTTTCAGAAACCGGAAGCTCGGATAGAATTTCAGAATAATAAATCCGCGTAGTTATGAACGAAAAGAAGCAAGCGTATCTAAAAATGATAAACAATACAGGCCTTAGCGATGAAGAGAGAAATAGACTAGAAAATGACTATAGGAGCAAGAACAGAAAAGTAAAAATACTAGATAAAGAAAGCAAGGGAAAAATCAAAGCGGAAGAAGATAAGAAAATACAAAACGATATTTAAGGAAATAACAAAATTCTGTCAAAATGTTTCATGACTAGAAATAAAGGAGGTAGTAGTACCGAGTTATTCGGCTTTGCGAATAGCAAGAGTAGAATGATATATGAAAAGAACGGAATAAAAGCCGTTTGGACATACTTTTTTAAGGAATTATTTGTAGGTGAAGCTATGGAGAAGCACAACTGCGATATAGAAATCGATATGTTAGAAAACCCGGTTGAAACAATCTGCCTCTGAGGTTATTAGGGATATAATTGAGGGGTTACGTATACTTAGAAAGCAAAAAACCCCGCTTTTTTGTGATTTTTTAAAAGAAGGGTTTTATTTATTGTAGGTATATATTATACAATTCGTGTAACATATGTTTCAAGTAGTTATAGTAATCTTTATATCTAGAAATATTATAAAACACGCGAGTTACAGTTAATTTTGCAGAGTTTTTTTTTTTAAAACGGAGCTTAGAGCCGGTGAACGCTCTATCTCCATAACGGCTCAACCGATCGCTAACAAATGTTTAATGTTTAGCAGATATTTTAATTTAGCACGCTATTCTTTTTTTTTTTAATTGGAAAATAAGACACTTTTATCAAAAATCAAATTTCAAACATCCGCAATTTTTTTTAAAACTTAAATTTTTATAAGAATCGCACGATAAGTACATGGGAATATAGTATTTTAACTAAACACTTTGTATTTTTTGTTTGAGATAAGCCAGTCATGATTAGCGTGGTTCACCGTATGACTACCTTTCTTATTTGAAGACCTCTGCGAAATCAACGACAACTCGCTTGTTTTTTAAAATATTTCTATATAAAAAATTACTGTAACTACTTGAAACATATGTTATTCGAATTGTATAATATAGGCCTTCAATAACTAAAATCCATGTTAAAAATATTCACAAAAAAAGCATTTTCTTTTTCTCCCTAAGTATATGTACCCTCTTAGGAACTTAAAGAATGGCAAAGCTGCTGGTGTGGTTGATATTGCGTCTAAAATGTTTAAAAGCGATGGCGCTTATATAATTCACTGAATGAAAAAATTTATGAATTTACGTACCGAGATGGGGGAAGTTTCATATAACTGGAAAAAGACGATTATCATCCAATTCACAAAGGAAAGAGCGATAAAAGCAACTACAATAATTAAAGAGGTATCAGAGGTATATTCCAGAATACTTATTCATATGTTAAGGACAGACCACAGAAAAAATTTTAAGGGTAAACAGACCGGTTTTCTATACGTTTGTTTATATGACAAAAGAATTTGATAAAGTGGATAGAAGTAAGCTCTGAAAAGTGCTGAACGAGTGTGGAGTTAATGAATGACTCCTACATGCAGGGAGCAAAGCGAGTGTAAGGCTAAGCGAGTGAAGAAAAAAACTAAAACGAAAACTAAACTAATCTGAGTGGTAAGGTGTTAAGCAACGATGCATTATGTTCTCTTGGCTGTTTATTTTATTCATGGATAGGTGTCTCAGAATTACCCTCTTCGGCGAAGATGGCGTGGACCTCGAGACAGTGAAGAGGCTTGCAGAGAAATTTGAGGAGGCTGGATACTAGCATGAAGAATATGGGTATTAAAATCAACATGGTTAAAACCATGTGTGGACAAAACAAGTTGATAAGTACGTGTATTTCGGAAGGTTATTTACTGCTGAGGGATACCCCGGCGGACAGATAGGCAGGCGTTTAGATGAAGTAAGAAGGTTATCGGCAGTGTAGAAGATATCATCAAAAGTAAGTTTATAAAAAAGAAGACAAAATTGTAATATATAATTCTGTAATTGCACCCACTGTAGTGTACGGTAGCGAGATATGGACTTGCCCAGAAAATTATAATAGTAAAGTCAACACAGTTGACATGAAATTCCTGTGGAATGTATGCAGTAAAACGCTAATGGACAAATTGAGTAATCAGAGGATTCTCAAAGAATTTGGTGCAGAGGAAACACTGTTTGGCAAGAGTGAGAAATATTTCTTTATTTGTTTTGGAGATATTGAAAGAGTAAAAGGAAAGAAAGGCCAAAATTTGTCAATTACAGTCTAAGGTAACAAGGTATAAAAAGCCATAGAAACACAAAAGATTGCATGAGAAAATCTATGGACGCAAAGGAAGCTAAATTTGTATGCCTATACGTAAAAATGTGGCGGCAAATAGTTTATATGAAATGCAGGATGATAAGTGTCAGTGGAGTGAGCGACGCCTGAAATGAAAGACCTTGGATGTGAATGGGCCCGAGTAGAGAGCTAGATGACTTTGTAAAGCTCTTCGCCTGGTGTGGTCGCTAGAGAGATTGATCGGCAACCTGGGTCGGGACAGTGTTCAAGAACAAACTTGTTATTTTAATAAGAAAAACGGGAATTCTTGATTGATCTAAAAGTCTGTACCTCCTCTTACATTTTCCTTTTCCGGTAGTATAACGAGGCTAGAACTGAATGGGCGTTGCTCAAAATTTGAAATTAGGCACCTCGTACAGAAATCTAAGTATGGACCTGATAAGGAACTCGCGAGTTTTCCCTACTTCAGGCGTGGTCCAGCACGTGTAAACTCATAAGGGCCATACATCACATATAAGGCTTTTGCGGATCATTGCCCCACTTAGTCAAAACTTTTCAGGGCATGTTCAATTATTCTAAGGTATAATCTAATTTTAAAAATTATAATAATAAGCAAAAACTACTTTTTTACTGTATTCTTTTTTATCCATTATGTTTCTGTGTACAAAATATTTATAAAAAAATATTGGATGAGAATATTTATATCATCGACACACAACCGCACCAACCATCCAAACTAGATTAGGTTGACCAAACGTTCGACGAGCACGACAATGGCAGATGCATGGAGAATAGGCACAAGGAGACCAAAGTCCTGTACATTGACTTCACAAAAAATTAGCAGGTTTTTTCGCGAAGTACACGCGTCTGAACTTCCTGTGCGTGGAGCTAGTATGAAAATATGTACAAATATGGCCCTCAACGTGAAAAGAATAATATGATCTCAATTCATGTGCAATTAAATACTCTATAAAATATACTCTGTACATTAAATATATAATTTATAAAGTGAAAGTGCAATATCGAAATGGTAAGTACAATACTAAAAGACCTATGAAAATAATTTATCATAAAAGAACGAGTTCAATCACCGAAATTATTTTCCTGTACATATTATCCTTACTTACGTTTCTTAAGTTTCATACGACTTTCAAAAAATTTATACCACATTTACACTTGCGCAGAAAGTTATGACTTTAAACTAATCATTATTAATTACATGGCCCAATAATTTCATAAATAATATTTGACACTTATTGATTTGAGGTTATATTATATATGCTCATTTTTCGTTACATTACTTTGATCTCCTTGTGTCTATTCACCATGGGCAGATGTATGGCGTAACAGAGTATCTCTAGTGAATTCTCGACTTGCTGCAAGACTCCAAAAACAAATTTTTTATAATGTAGATATGTGTTAGTAGTCTTATTATTTTCAATTCTAAACAACGACAGTTAATGACAGATGTTTATATTTTAATTTGCGTGACCGATCGTAGTTTAATTAATTTACTTTTTAAATAGAAAAACTGGTGTGGCCCTTGTCAGTGTCATATTTTAAATGGGGCAAAATAGGGCAATTTCTGCACTGGACTTGATTACAATAAAAAAATGCGTCCGCGACTGATGTTATGTACTGAAACATTGTCCCGTGTAGCCCGTTCAAAAATAAAAAAAATAAAAAATGACTTTCACATATTGTTCGTAGCCATTTTAAGCCTAGAAAAGGATGCCTAATTTTTTAATAATAATAAAGAGCCTTGGTCGCTTAGGCGGTTAGGCGTTCGGAATTCAAGTTGGAAGTCCGAGGTTCGATCCCGGAATCGGTACTTTTGGACATTTTTCCATGTACTTTGACCGAGATTCTGGTGATTTGGATCCCACCTTCAGCTGCAAATTCTCCCATCATGAATTTAACTGCTACCTACTCCCTGAATGCTGGGGTAAAAACAGGCTTTGCCCAATACGTTAAATTAGGCATACTGTTTTCCTCAGATCAATTCATTACAATACAAAAAATGATTGAAAATCCAACTCTAACAAAAATGCCTTTACATATTGGGTTAAAAACATCTTTAGTCTAAGAGAAAAATGAGCTTTCTCATATAAGCATACAGTTAAAAAAACATTTAAATGTTTTATTTTCAACTTTTAATGTGAAAATGTAATTTTTTCATATGTAAAATGTTGTTTTATAGATTTAAAATAAATCCTTATAAATTTTATTTTAAGCCGACTCAATTTTATGTGTATTCAATTTAATTTTACAATACAATATACAATATACAATATACAATATTGTATATTGGAAGGCTTTCCTTGCTTTTTATGATTTTTTATGAAGAAAATTACGAAATTCTACGTTCCCAAAGACTAGGTGTGGTTTTTCACAGTGTCTAAGCTCATCGAAAATACTTGTGCTACATACACCGAATTTTGGTGAATCTAGATACGAGCTTTGTTGTTAGAAAATTACAAGTTTCTATACACAATTAATAATAAATACAGTTTTCTACGAAAAAAATAAATAAAAATTGAGGACCCCAAAATAAAGGTTTAATTTTTATAGTTTTTCTCTAGGTTTTTGTAATAAATTGCGAATTTCTGCAAAAAAAACGACGGAAATTTACGATTTGCGAAAGTTCGTTAAAGTTTTTATCATTATTTTTTCAGAAAATTACGAAATTCTACACACAGTTAAGATGAAACATACAATTTTCTACGAAAAAAACAGCAAAATTGAGGACCTCAAAAAACAGTATAGTTTTTCATTATTTTGAATACGTTTTTTTTTAGAAAATTATAAATTTCTACAAACGCTTTCGAATAATTTCGATATTTGAGAAAATTCATTATTAACTTTTTTGTATCATTAAAGAAATATATATTTTTCACTAATTATCAAAAATGACATTTACAGTGAAAAATTTGTAGACATTTTCGTAAAAATTCATAGATAATTTTAAAAAAAGTTTGGAATTATTCAATTTTAAACTGAATAGAAAAATGTATTTCAAATCAATATAAAATAATTTTTTTCTGTTGATATTAATTACAATAAGTGTAAACACAATGATTTGTGACATGATGAAGTACGCTCTTATTTTATAATTATAATTTGTTTGTATTTAACGAATATCCTTTGTTGTGATCCATTTACGAAATTTTGCAAGTCCAATAACAATTATGTTTACTTCTCGAGGCTTAATACATGCAAATTATAATTCCATTATTATTATTTTTATAGCACAATTATAAAAACTAATATAAACCAGGATACAATTTTTATTGTATTGATTTATTTCGCACCCTTTAATTTGAATATGATATTTATATTTGTTAAATTAACACAATGTTTTAATTATACTAATAATCTACTTAGTTTTGTCATATTTTTACATTGAGTTAATTACAAGTTAGTTACATGAATTAATTTCAATAAAACGACAATTAACTTCATATTTTGATGTTTACTCAGTCAAATTATGTGTTTATAAATAATTTTTGTGTTGGAAAACATTATAATAAAAGTAAAATATTACTTCCAATTTATTTTAAATTACGTTAAAATGATAAAATAAGTGGAATATCGAGAACATCAAAAAATTTCATTCACTTCATTGAACGTTCGTCAATTGGGAAAAATGTATATTACAATGTTTTAAGTGACTGTCCGAATATGTGTGCACGCTGTGAAACTTTTGTATGCACCTCATATAAGTTGAAGACGTTTGCTGATAAATTGATAAAGGTTGGATGCCTTATTTTTACAAAAGATATTTTCTAAAATATATATGTAATTTATAATAATTGAAAAATCTGTATTTGGAAAAGATTTATTGAATCGAGAGGTTCTGTTTGACCTATTTGTATTTTTGTATTTTGACTTCCTCTATGAATCGAATTCATAGCTAGTTTCAAGTTTTTTATTTGTAAAATTGAAAAATATTCTTGAAGTTTAAAGTTTAAAAATGTGAACCTTATTTTTCACTTAAAAAACTATCTCACCGTTCTGGCTTTTCTTCTTCGACAATGCTTCAAAGCTGTAAGTTCGCTGACACCTGGAACAACCCCGACGCTACCAAAAAGTGGTCCAAGAAAAAAAGCAGCAGCCGGCGGACCAGTGGGATATCCAGGAAGAAGGCTTGTAAATTGCTGGTATTGATGATGCTGATGAGTGTGTGAGTGAGTAAGATGATGATGATTATGATGATTAGGATGGTGAAGCTGATGAAGTTGAGGCATAGGGGGCACATTATTACGACTCAGGATATCCTCAATTAAAAAGGATGTCCGACTGGTCGATGTGCCATTTTGTTGCTGAGCCTGTTGCTGCTGACAGGTCGACTGCATCATTCTTTCCCCTTTTCGGATTTGATCCTTCGACTCAGCCTTCCAAATCGACTGGATCATTGGAGAAGTTCCCTTATTCCCTCTTGCCAATCTTAAAATTATTTCTTTGGTGTTGATTTCAATAAAATTTCCAATTTTAAGAAAAAAATCCCTACGATTTTTATTCACTTCTCAAATCCGAATATAATTCAAATCGGGACATTTAGTACCCTGAATCATTTTCAATTTTTGGCCCAATTAACACCACCTAATATTCCCTCCAGTCAAAAAATAATCCTTTGTAGACACTTAAAATTAACACTCAAATTCACAAACCTATTTTTTTAAATAAATCCAATATCCTGTACGATTCCCGAGTTTTTATTTCTCATCAATTCTATCTCATTATATTTGATCTCGCGTCCCGGCAATTTCCGCAATTTTTTTTTCTCGTCAGGGCTCGTAACACTTTTGTCACGCGTGATCATCTGCAGCCCCCGACTTGACACTGCTAGGACCGTTTAGCCCCTATCAGTGCGTCAACTTGCAATTGAGTGTGGTGCACTCACACCCCTTATTTTGGGGGTATCGCTCGGTAGCGTCGCATTGGTTGGCGTCGCGACGCTCGACTTCATTGGGGTTGGCCCCGGATTCGTGGGGGCGGAACTGACGGATGGTTTCCCCTGGTTACCAGAGAATTCATCACGCTCGACTGTATTCTCTCCATCTCCCATACGTTTCTCCAAAAAGCCTTGTATAAACGCATACTCAAGTTTTCACACGAGACTACTCTATTACAGACTATACATACTGAAATTATGGCGTCGCAGAGGTATTCGGAAAACGTCGTCGAGGCGACGCATCGCGACGGATGTATTATTGCGTTTACGTCTTCATATTATACTCGCAGGTAATGCTGCTTTTGCGTTACTTTAGTTCAAACATTAAATCGCTGAGAGGTTCGCCATTCAGATAGAATTTTAAAATAAAGTACAATCAAGAATTGTACAAATGTACACGGTGTATAAAAGAGAGTCTTTTTCTTATTTGTGTATTTATTATTTGAATTCTAAATGCAAATAGAATATGAATATACATAGATAAAAAATTTTAATCGAGACAAATTCAGATGGAGCCATTTTGACGATTTGGATTGGCTGATAACCTTGCTTGTAACTGTTTAAAATTGACCGAGTGTTCAAAAATAAATTTAAAAAATAATGTTATTAGAGAGTTGCGCCGAAAGACTTCTAACCAGCAGTGTCCATTTGGGTTGTTTTATTGGCGGCGCGCCGCCGTTTTCGCTTTTCGGTGGCGTGGTGTGACATAACCGTTTAGCACTTTTTTAACATATAGATAGAAAAATATCAAAATAATAAGTAGAAACAGGAAACCCATTGTTGACATAAAATATTTATTTCAATAGATTTATTTTTAAATCCATCATTTTTTTTATTAAAAAGACTTTATATCTTTTTTTAAATACATTATTTCAAGGAAAATGTGTTCCAAATTGAAAAAAAATCCAGATAGAAAATCTATTTGGTACATTCGATTATAATCTATTCGGATTTCTGAGTTCATCTAGAATTAGCTTCGTTTCGGATTTTTCATTCAATCGATCAAATTTGACCCAGGAAGCTCAAAAACACAATTTAAAAAAATTTTCTTATGTGTGTGTGTGACTTTTTTCTGTTCACTATATATATACACTGCAGTCCGACAATAAAAGCTCCCGTTATAGATGAAAAGATAGTCCAAGGGGGCAAGACAGTGACGCTGCTAGGTCAGCGGAGTAACTTCACAACAACACAGGGGTGTATGAAAAAAGCGAGCAGTATCCTCGGCGGTTAATCTTGTCTGCTTTAGTCATTTTCAGTCATCGACAAAAAGGTCGCAGGACATACACTTTAGTTAAATTTCAGTCACTCAAAAATCTGAGTGGCTGAAGTGGAAAATGAATGAAAATATTTTTTCTTCTACTTTACGAAGTGTTGAGTTAAAAAAATTTAATTTTTCAATTTTCAATATTTTCAGGTTGAAATTTCTAAAAATTATCAAATTTTGAAAATTTTAAAGTTCATGGAATCAGTCTTGAATTTAGAGCATTGAAAATGATCACGTGGATATATATTTTTGGAATTGAATTTGAATCTTTGAACTCTATAATTTCTAAAAGTTAAAAATTCTAAATTTGCAGATAATCTGCATTTCATTTAAACTTGTTCAATTGGAAAGGGTTCCTACTTTCCATTTTATACGTGTAAATTATTGAGCATTCGATTTCAAAGTTTTTTAATCGCAAAATTTTAAAACGTCAATTTGAAAAGTTTAGAATTCAAGATTCGAATTTGAATGCTTCAATTTTTTTTCATTAATTTAAATGAAAAGATGCTTAGCCTTAGAGTTAGAATTTTTTATTTGATTATCTGTGAACAATTTTTGCGAACCGAGAAAGACATGGGAAATGACAGGCGATTTTTTTCTTCGATTAAAATGGCCACCCTGATATATGTAGGTACAAACTTAAAAATCAGTGCTTTTATAAAGTTTTATTTTATAGTACAAACATTTTCACGTTTATTATGATATCATAAAACCAATATGGCAAAACTACAAATAAAAAAATATTTTTTAAGACGAAACTCCAATAGAAACGATTCTTACGGCTCTGATTGTTTATGGTTTGGCGAGTCCCGAGTTTGTACGAAGGAGATAAAAGGTACCCCCGAAACGGCTTCTATATAGCGGGACTGCAGTGTATCTCGAAAAATTAAAGAACAATGGTAATGAAATTTGAAGGAATTGTAGGTCCAATCAATATCTAGGTTTGATAGGATTTTGAGCTAGATCGATCATTTAT
>NC_046663.1:52157155-52158737 GCF_010883055.1 Belonocnema kinseyi
AATATTCGAGATAAATCGACATACTTTTTGCTCAACCTTTCATGACACACCAGTACCGATTTATGAAGTTAAAAAATGGTTTATATTTATTAATGGCTTGATATTCATAATATAATAAATACACTATGTAATATATTTGTTGCCCTCTTCGAGATAAATCGAGCAACCTATTGTCAATAAAATGGTTTATTCTGTTTATATGAGATTTTTGTTTGTTTTAATCAAAATAAAATAATACTGAATCTAATGTATTTATTCGCATCTTAGATACGCTTCGATCGATCTATTGTTAAACCTTACAGGACCCACCAGTACAGATTAATGAAGTATCACCAAAACATTTGTATGGTATTTATATGAGAAAAACTTTTTTCGTATTAGGAATGCCACAGTACTGTGTCTGCCATGTTTATTCGCGTCTTCGAGACACGTTGAGTGACATTTTGACCAACCTTCCATGAATTCTTTTAATATAGCAATACCGATTTATCAATTTACACAATATATTCTTGATATTCTTGATATGAGAAAATTTTTTTGATATTGAGAATACAATATTAATGCATATGATATATTTATTCGCTTCTTCGAGACGCATCTATTGCCCAATTTAAAATCCTTTCTTGACCTACCATACGCTACCAATATCGTTTTATATATTTTTTTAAAAATTATTTGCCTTGTTTATAAGAGGATTTACTTTTTTCGGGTAACATAAAATTAACGTATTTGATATCATTGTTCTCGTCTTCGAGATGCGTAGATTGACCTATTGACGATCTTTCGATGACTCTTCTTGTGCAATCAATAGCGATTTAGAAAGTTGAAAAAAGAGGTAACATTGTTCATATGAAAAACGATTGTTTTTTTAAATTTCGAATATAACGTTACCATAAATTAGCAAATGTTTTTAATTGTATCAGAATTAGTTGGGGGATATAAATATCTATTACAACTAAAAATGTTACCAAAGTGCCATCCACAAATTAGGTAATGCAAAATTTTGAAAAAAGCTGCAAGAAACTTTGTTTTGATTATATGAAGTCGACATGAAAATCTATTCTGTAATTTTGATCATATTAACTGTTTAAAATTTGCTTTTCAATACTTTTATTTTTAATTTAACAACATTTTTTCCAATGTATTTGTTAATATTCTTGTTAGAACGATGTTTTTCTTCGTTTTATGTATCCATTATACAAATATTTAATCATGTTTTACATACCAAACAATTTTTATACTCTAAATTCATTGATAAAATTAAAATAATTAATACACAAGTTCTAAAAATATTGTAATTATAAAATTGAAACCAGTTAAAATCTTCATTTTAGAGTTACGTAATTCAATTAGGAAACAGTGAAGTTGAAGGGTTTAAAATTAGGATACTTGGGTTAACAAATGCAATATTTTCCTAATGAGATGAGCATTTTGAAGTGTCTATTAGAACCGAAAAAATCCGGCTATTCATACTGAAGATTCGGTACAAGTAAACACGGCGTTAAATTGATTATACTTTAAACTTTGAAACTTGAATACCTTAAAATCATTGATTTTATATAGGTTACTTTTTATTATCAAA
>NC_046663.1:52158837-52208624 GCF_010883055.1 Belonocnema kinseyi
GAAATCCTACGGTTGTCCTTATGACAAATTTTTTAATTATATATATATGAAAAAAGTTTATTTTAAGAACAAATGAAAATAAATTGACTATTGATAGACTCTTTACATTTTCTAGATCTAGCTGAGTGGATTATCAGTCAGACTCGGAAAGCTCTCAGTGAAGCAATACTCAATAAACTGAACAAAATCAATTTAGGTACCAGTGATGTTTTTATTTACAATTCTTCAGAAAAAGCAGGTCAGGGGTAAAAGCGAGGGTAGCGATTTAAAATTAGATTACTCTTCATACTCAGGATATCATTTCCTAAATTGATGAATTTTTGAAGCACGAAACGAATTATTAGTCGGAAAATGCGTAAAAGCCACTAAAAGAAAAGTTACCTTACTCTGACTGAAACTGCCTGCTACTACTTATATAAACTATAAATTATTTTATTGCTACGTAATGTTTCAAAAGATCATTTTTTAATTTTCAAACAAAATCTATAGTATGGGTATGTAAATTATGTTAATGCATTCAATAAATATTCAAGTTTTAAATCTAAACAATCATTCTGTTCACATTGAAGCTCCTACATTTGCGATCGCTTTTCGCGTGTTTTTTATCACGCGACTTCTTTCGGGATTTCGACGTGACAATTTATTAGTTTACGTGGGTTTGACACCTTAGAAAATTGTATTCCCATATTTAAGCAAAATGAAATTGTTTCCCTTTCAGGGAAATTCTTTATCGCGATGATCAATTTGAACACTATTCATTTTTATAGACTGAGCTTCAGGATCTTAATTTAAGATTGCTTTAGTTTTTGAGCGAAGTTTGGAATTCTTTAATTTTCAAGCATTCCAGTTTGAAGCAATTAATATTGAAAGATTCCAACAAGAAACTATATAATTTCCAACGTTTTTGGAATAATCGGAAAATCAAAAGGTTCATACTATTTAAAAATCTTTAATTTTTACTGTCAAGATGGCAGTGATTTTTTTTTATTAACAGAAGTCACATTTTTCAGTAAAAAAAAATCGTTTCAATCACTTTTAAAGATACTTTTATAACATTATATGTAACTTGTTAATAATATATTTATCATCTTTCAATGTTCTATAATTTCAATTTAAAATTATTTTTTTGATTATACTATTAAATCTTTTTAAATTTGAAAAATTACAAATCAAAATCCTTGACAGTCAGTTTTTGATGCAATACTTTAATATTTGTATATTCTTAATTGTTTAGTTTTAATTTTAAACTTACATAATTTTCTTATTTTTTAAATTCTTCGAAGTCGTAGAATGTCAAATTGGAAGACTTGATATTTTCAAAATGTTAAGTTCAAAGGAATTTATAATTAAACCATTTTTAATTAAATGCCACAAGAATAAATTAAAGACAATAAAAAAGAAAGGCAATAATTTCACAAATATATATTTTAATGTAGTGGGTGGTACATATATTACGTAAAGCAATTTTACGGCGATTTTGGACCCCCTCTCCTGTAATGCTTGTTCGGACTTTTCCCATAATATTCTGAATTTGTTCAATCTTTAGTTGAGGATTTAAAAAAAAAATCCTTTGAAATTGAAAATTTTCAAAACGAATTCTAAAGGAAATGTCCAAAATTAAAAGATTTGAAATTTGAAAGTTGAAAATTTTGTTGTTTAAAATCGAAATAGATCAAAGGTAAACTATCTGAAATTAATGCATCAGTAATTTAATATTTTCTTTTATTTTGAATGGTTACCATTGTAAAATTTTTAAATTTTAATGATGAACGCTAAAATTTCAATATTTTCCTTTCATAAGTTATAATTTTGCAATCAATATTGAAATGGTTGGATTTCAAATAGTATAATTAACGATTTAAATTTTCTTAAGTTTATAACGATTTTAATTTATTTTGAAATATTTCAAAATTTAAAGGGTTTGATTTCAGATTCGTTGAAGCTTCTACGTGCCGCAGTGGAGATTTTTTAATTTTTTATTCATTACGTTTAAAATTACTTTTCATGTAAAAATGTTAATGTTAAATTATAATTTTTGTAATGTGATAACATTTTTAAATTCTAGAATTTCAGAAGCTTTGAATCTGTAAAGTTCATTGTAGTTTTCAATATAAATTTTAAATTGTCAAATTTGAATCGCATCAGATTCAAAATTATTTAAATTCAAAAGTTTTAAATTGTAAATAATTCAATTTTAAAAATTTTAGTATGAAATTTTTCAATTTGAAGAGCTTCTGTCTTAAAAATGTACAATTCAAAATTATGCAATTTTAAACACTTTTATTTGGAAATGATACAAGTTCAATCATTAATTTTAATTCCATTTGTAATATTTTCCTTTTTCAAAATTTGAATTAATCTAAAACAATTTGAAATTCGAATGTCCCTTTTTAATTCAAATTCTGTCAATACATATTTTTTAAATTTCAAACGCTTTTAATTCGAAATTTCCATTTCCCTTTCGGTGTAAGCATGACTGATAGATTTTTAAATTCATCTAGAATTCCTGTATTACTTATTAAAATAGTTCGTTTGTTCCGCAACACTGCTCCGAACCAGGTTGCTGATCAATCTCTCTAGCGATCATCTCAAATGAAGAGCGACGCAAGGTCATCATGTAAAGCTTCCCATTCTCTAAAAAATGTTTTAAAATTAAAATTTAAAATTCTGGTTTAATAATAGATTTATAAATTGTTCATTTTTTAATGTAAGGAAATAAAGACCCAGATCATTTTTACACTATCGTTATTTATAATCTAGAACACGTATTTTTTTAAATCAGAAAATTAACTTTTGTTGTGGTTTTTGATCCACCTACTCACCAGATAACCCTTAATCATTTTTAATTTTGTCAAATGATACAATTTGTCGCGTTTTCTCTTTGAATCAAAATTTCGACAGGACAGGGGCGCAGTGCAGCGCGGCGGCGCGTGCCAGCATTTAGGGGGTTTGCTTCAGCGATTATTGGGTAAATTAACGTCGGGCTAATTATATTAGCGACGCGTGTCCACTGCGTGCCATGGAGATTGGAAATAGTCGGCAATCTGTAGTGGTTACCACAGCAAAAGCACATGCCTAACTTCTATAATGTCTCTAAATTCGACCTTATTCGGGCACCTGTCTAAATGAATACATGTATGAGTATGAATGACAAAAAATTTAAAGTAAATATACATTATAAGAATCAGTGGATAATTCATTAAAGGTTAAAAAATTACAATTCTCTAAAATTTAGATTTTAGTTTTAGTACACGTCTCACACTTACCCGTCATGATAAAAATTTTTTCAGGCCATTTTTTCTTAATTAAAGAACTGGTCTGCCGTGATTTGAGAAAACACCGTTAACTGCAAAATAAATGAAGCCTAGAAAATCGACGAAAACGTAATTTAAGCGCTTACGGACTTCTTCGAAATCACGAAGGCTCGAGATCACCGCCCGATAATTTAGTAAAGTCCGTAACTGCTTGTTGCGACTTTTTCTAGAATTTTTCTGTGACGTATTCAGCTGTCCATGATTTGAGTCTGCAGTTAACGGTCAGTTGCGGCTCTCTTCCAAACCACGACTCGCCAAATGTTGCAGTTAACGGCGTTTTTCCAAAATTTAGCAGTAATTATTTCTAAAGTTATTAACAATTAGAAAAAATTATTTAAATAATCTGGTGATCTTTTATTCACGATTCAACGATATACAAAACTCATTTTTCGACTTTTTGCAGTTAACTGTGTTTTCTCAAATCACGGCAGTGATGGAAGATTCAACGTAGAAAGCCCAAAGATAATTTTTGTAAAATTTGAACCAAAATTCTTCTCAAATATTTGAAATATCATTATTTGAAGTTTAATTTCGTATGACTTACCCCTATTAATCCTAATCAACATAATTCAAGATCGCCCGCATGAATATTGGCGCTCCAGACCAGAAAGGAGAGATCTAATCTAAAAAATAATCTTTAAGTTTTCAATGAAAAAAATGTATTATTTTTATTGGAAAAGGACTTATTATAATATAATACATTATAAGTTATATATATATATACAATATAAAATAATATAATTATTATAATATTTTATAATATATTGTTTAAAAAAACCATCTTCTATGTTATTTTTAATAAAATGTTGGCTTATGAACTTTAGGGTATTGTTTCAGAATGTATTGTTCCAAGTGGAAGGGAATTCGATAATTGGAAGTGAAAGAGGTTCTGCGAGGATTTTTTCATGAAATCTCTTATCAGTGTAGTGGCGGTATCAATACGGTCGATGTGATTGCAGAACTTACCAGATATTGATTATCGCAATCTCAGCTCCATTGGTTGTTCATCAAATCTAATTCTTCGAGTCTGCTTCACCTTGCGATGAAATACTCTGGCGAATATCACAGAGCGTTATTCGATATTAGTCATTTCTTCAATTGGGGCCAATTCGTGCCTTTTCTGCAGTTTTGGAAGTAAAATAAAACACTTAATAAAATGTACAAAATTACCTAATCAAGTCCGAGGTACTACTCAATACGAAATCTCGAAATCTTAAAACTGTGAATGCGGCAATGTGTATTGAATTCTTATAGAGATTTCGAAGATTTCGTTGAGATTTCTGGGAGTTCCAAGATTTTCGACCCTGCTCGCGATCAGAAGTCATGTTGGATTCTCCTCATATCGGCTAAACTCGGTGGCCTTCGGATTTAATCGGGTGTTCGTTGAATTCCTAGGAGCGTTTTAGAATTTTCCACGCCACCTATCTCTAAACATACTTAGCAAAGATTTCCAAGATTTCTACACGAATTCTAAATTGCTGAGATTTCCAAGAGTTCCTCCGAGAGTTCTTTTAAAATTTCCCGTGCAGCAATGTGAGATTTCTCAGTGAGTAGCCCCTCGATCAAGCCACATTTTCCTACCCCTTAAAATTTTAGATTTCCAGCTCCTTGTAGAATGAAGATTTAAAGAAGATATGCCAAAGATTTTTTCATTTTAGTAAACATTATGTTAAAAAATGGCAGAATGTTGACTGGCGAGTTTAAACTAGTTTAAAAGCCTTGCTGTAAAACATAATGATTTTAATAAATTACTGATAGAACCGATACTTAGCCTAATCACTTGAATTTTGTTCTTTACTCCTAAATCTCAAATATTGCTATATGTCAGAAACAATCAGTTACAAATTTTAAGTATCAATCCGTGTGACCTAAGATAAGGCACAAAATATAAGACTCACATATTTTTTGAGTTGATTCAAAACTAGATTTTGGACGAGTTTAAGAAAAAAAAAACAATTCGATTGTCTTATTTTTGGACGTATTAAGGTACACCGACATTCGGTGAACGTAGAGCAAATATTTTCGGTTTCCCTAGAAACTTTGATTACTTTTTGTGTTAAAATTTACACGGGATGCTAAAAAATATTAATAAATGAAATAAATTATTTTACACACTTCGGTATTTTTAATTTACATTCATTTATCAGTGCAAGTTGTTTCAATCACGCTGAGAATGGTTGAGATTTCGATTAAGAAATCAATGAATGATTTAATAAATAATTAAAAATTGTACCTACTTTTAATATACCTGTATTTAATTTTTTTAACTGCGGGACTTAAATTATGTGTCCCAGAGACAACGAATCCGTCACTGTCTAAATCCTCTTCTTCCCCAGAGACTTGTTAGTGACATGCTGCTTCAAACGTCACGAGATAATCCGAATCATTATTTGAAAAGTATAGTATATCCAGCACAAGAAGTATCCTTATTTACAAAAATAGAGATAAATACTTAATTTCTTTTGGAACTTAATTCTATTTAATTATAAATATCACAGTTCTCAATTGAATATTAAATCAAGTCACTTTTACATAGATCATTATAAATAAAATTCCAACAATGAACAGAAGAATCGTCACATAATTTCTAATTTGAAATGAATGTTATAAGTAGAAGTTCCTTTTAAGTTTTGACGAACGCTTTCAACGTTGGAAAAAATAAATATTAAGTTTGTAATACTTTAATAATGTTTAAAAAATCTAAATCAACACTTAGAAAAATCTTTCAAAATATGTCTTTATTGAAACATTAATTACAAATATAAAAGAAAGCTCATCTTATAAATTAGTAACTCCTGTTTCATAACTTAATATAAATTAGTAACTCCTGTAAACATAAAAATATCCATACCTTTAAATACAAAATTAAATGTTCATAATATAATCGTAACATCATTTATTGTTGAAGTATCACATATTCACAAATCGTGAACAAATTTATATAATAATCTTATTAATTAATTATATGGGTTTAATATATTTCTATTAGTTCTTCAGGACCCAGAGTTGAGTTCAGTTTTTTTCTCTTTGGAAGTTTTCATGACTCGTTTGGTTTTCGATTTTGGTTGTTTAGCCACCTAAAAATAACAAAAATTATATCTCTGCTAGAGAACTGAATGTTTTATTTGCTAAATAAATCAAACTTACCTTGACTTGATCAAGATCTGGATCACCTCTTTTGAGATATTTTCTAAGAAATGGTGCCATCAACATTGGATCTAATTTATCAACGTCTTCTGATGAAATTAAGCTAACTACGAGACCAACACTCATCGTTACCAAGGCTCCAGTTACAGTATACCAAAGATAGCTTAATCGATAAAGGGTCCAAGGTTCTCTATCAAATATTATAAAATCAAAACAAGTAAGTACGAGGATAAAAATATTCGAAAATTTGATATTAGGAAATGAATCATTCTTACGAGTCATCATCTAGGATAGTGTCTGGAGGTACCAGTAATAAAAGATTTTTCACTTCTTGGAAAGAGTAGGTGCAACCCTCTGTGCTTACAGGTTTCTCATCGAATCTTTAAAAAAAATATTTTTTTGAAAATATGATTTTGCTAAATATCTTTTCATAACACCACCATTATAAGCTCGATTTTTGGTAATGCAAACGATACCTTAAATACCACTTTTTAGGATAGGCCGTAATATTTTTACCAAGCGTGCATCGTACTACAAAGTAACAGAGACTGATAGACTGATGGACATTTATGTCTGCACTTTATGGTACGATGGGTTCAGTGACCTCAACTTTGGTATGTAGACATACATTTGCGCTAACTGGTGGGATAAAAAATTTGTGAATTGTCTGTAATCTCGAGAATTGGATTAGAGTGGATTGGAGTGGATTGATATGGATTCGACTAGATTTGAGTGTACTGGAGTGGATTTAAGTGTATTGGGTTTGGAGTACTTGGATTTGATTTCTAATCAATTGAATTGGAGTTGATTGGAGTGAAATTAATTGGATTAGAGTGAATTGGACTGGAATGGAATAAAATTAATTGGATTGGAGTGGATTGGAATTGAATGAACTGTATTGGAATTGAATGCATTGGAGTGGATTAGATTGAATTGAATTGGATTGGTATTAATTGGATTTGATTGAATTGAAATTAAATTGAGTTGATTGGAATAGAATGAATTGAATTGGATTGGATGCAGTATTCGTCTCGTCTCGGCTAAGCCTCGTCGACGAGTCGTACTGCCACTTACACAATCAGCCAAAAAAATTCCACTTGGGGTCCTTATATTACAAATAACTATTTTATTACACTTCCTCTATAAGTGCGATTTTATTTACTGCTAACAATACCTGAAATATCACTTTTTAGAATAGGACATAAAATTTTTTTTAGGGTACAGCTTACTATAAAGTAACTGAGACTGTGATCTGATAGGCTGATGGACATTTTTATATGTACTTTATAGTAAAATGAGTACAGTGGCCCCAACTTTAGCATGCATACGTACACTTGCGCTAACTGGTGTGCTAAAAAACAATTTGTGACCGTCCTTTGCTTCGAGAATTGAATTGGATTGAATTGGACTGAATTGGATTGGAATGGATTGGAGTCAATTCTATTGTATTTGAGTGGGATTGGAGTTATAGTAGATTGGATAGGATTGGGGTGGATTGAAATTAATTGGATTGACTTGGAAAGGATTGGATCATATTGAATTGGAATGGAGTGAATTGAATTTGATTGGAATGAATTGGGATAAGATTGGAGTGGCGTGTATTGAGTTGCAAGGAATTAGTGTGGATTGGAATTAATTGGCTTGAATATAAATGGATTGGACTGAATTGAATTGGAATTAATTAGAATGAGTTGTATTCGATTGGGATGAACTGTACTGGATTTGGGCAGATTGTATTGGAATAATTTGAATTGGATTGTAATGGATTGGATTGAATTTGAATAGTTTGTATGGGAATGGAATACATTGGATTGGAATGTATTAGATGGTAATGGATTGGATTGAAATAGATTGGAATGAGTTGTATTGGATTGTGTTGGCTTGGAATTAATTAGATTGGATTGAATTAGAATAGATTGATTTGGAGTGGATTGGATTGAAATGAACTAGATTACAATTATTTGGATTTGAGTGAATTGGATTCATTTGGAGTGGATTTGGTTGGATAGGATTGAATTCGAATGGACTGGACTTGCATGACTTGGGATTGGATTGGAGTGAATTGGAATGACTTGGACTGTGTTGGATTGTAATTAATGAAGCTGAATTGGAATGAGTTGGATTGGATTGGAATGAACTGGATTGAATTGGAATGAATTAGATTGTAGCGGATTGAAATGGAATGAATTCGAGTGAATTGGAAAGAAATTGATTGGATTGGATTGGAATGGATTGGATCAAAGTGGATTTGAATGAATTGGATGGGATTAAAGTGGATTGGAATGAGTTTGGAGTGGATTGAAATGAATCAGAATGTATTGTAATGAATTGGATCCAAATGGGATGAGTTGTATTGGATTGGAAATGGATTATATTGCAATTAATTGTAGTAGATTGGAGTTAATTAGACTAGATTGCATTGGAATTTATTAAAGTGGATTGAAGTGGTTTAGATTGGAATGAATTTGATTGGAATGGATTGGACTGGACTGGAGTGGATAGGATTGGAATGAATTAGATTGGAATGGATTGGATCAAAGTGGGTTCGAATGGATTGGATAGGATTAAAGTGGATTGGAATGAATTGGAGTGGATTTAAATGAATCAAAATGGATTATAATGAATTGAATCTAATTGGGATGAGTTGTATTGGATTGAAAATGGATTAGATTGGAATTAATTGTAGTAGATTGGAGTTAATTAAACTAGATTGCATTGGGATTTATTAGAGTGGATTGGAGTGGTTTAGATTGAAATGAATTTGATTGGAATGGAATGGAATGGATTGGACTGGAGTGGATAGGATTGTATTGAATTGGAATGAATTGGATTTTATTGGGCTGGATTAGATTGGATTGGATTTCCTTTTGGGTTTTGAGATTGGGACTCTGTGCAACCTATTTGCACTTATGATCGACTGGTGTGATAGAAAATTGTGTGTGACTCTCGGCCCCTGAGCGGCATTTTGCTTCGTGTGAATTGCAGTACTTGGCCGAAAAAGTGCCACTTAGACTCCTTGTATCACAAATAACTATTTTTGAATTTAAAAAATATAAGGTTTAGCAAAAAACCAAGTTTTTGAGTTATAAATTTGGGTGCACAATAAAAATCATCAATAACTGTAATAAAATTACACATTTTCATATTATAGGCCCAAAAACATCTTATGTGGTAGCGTTGAAAAATTGAAATTTTTATTGGGCATATATGTACATATTTACACATTTCTATAAGAATACTACTTTTTGTTAGTATATTTACCTTATTTTTCCACTGGCGATTGCTGCTTCTGCTGAAACACAGAGCCAACTCATGAATCCCAATCCAGAAACTCCGCCGATTAAAGCACCCTAGTTAATAAATAAATTCATGAAAATCCGATTTTTATTTTATAAATTAATAAAAAAATATAGTGAATATTTTGATTAATAATAAGCATAGAATATCAAATGTTACCTTTGCATTTACCCAAGGAATCAAAATGCCCATGCTAAAGATTCCAAGAGTGGGACCACTCGTTATTGAACTTAAACTCATGGATAACTATAACAAAAAAATATTAAAGATAAATAAAAGCAGGGCTTATTTAAGAATAATTTTAGAGTGCATAATTTATACCTGCAAAACATGGGAGCCAGTTTTTTCAACAAAGAAAACCAAACCCACACAAATAATTCCCAGCGAAACGACTGTCAATTTCATCAACAAATCTGCAGCTCTTGGAGTGAATGGAGTTTTTCGATAAGGTTTAATAAAATCCTCTAATACCACTGCAGCCATCGAATTGAGACCAGTGGATAGAGAACTAAAATTTTAAAAATATTTATGTTAAAAACTGTTTTTTTTTTTAATAAAAGAGAGAGAGAGAGGAATAACAATATTTGTATCAGAAAATGAAATACCTAAGGGCTGCACTAAAAACTCCAGCAACGAAGAGACCAGGCAGTCCAGGAAGCTCTCCTAGAACTTTCATTACTAGAAGCGGAAGAAGTTGATCTTTAGCTTTTGCCAGCTGAAAAAAGGGATGTAAGCAAACTTATTGTTTATTTCAAGGATTAATAAAATTTCAAACTATTCGGTCTATTACTATTAATATTTCATTTTCCACGTAGTTCAAGGTCCTTCACTTAGAATCATTAACTACAATGAATTGTACCTTTGTGCTTAATGGATCGCACTCGTGATACCAAGCGTACGCGAGCATTCCTGCATAGCCACAGATACCAATTAAAGTCAAAACACCTACTATAAAGCACCAGAGAGCCCTGCAAAATAAATAAAAGTTAATAATAATTTTGAAATTATCACACAAGTTTCGTATTATTTTTAACCGAATTCATTAAAATGTGTCGTGCCATAGCAATTAGGAAACTAAATTCAGCATAAATCAACATTTTAAATCGTCTTTAACGTCTAATACACAAATTTAATTACTTAATTCTTAATATTTCAAAACAAATTTTAAAAAGTGAAGAAGAATCCAGCGAACAAATTCAAGAGGATGTTCAGGTGTTGGCCAGGGTGAATATTAAGTATTTGTCCACGGACTTTTAAATCCCAATATTTACATTTTTTTAAATCAAAAACAAATAAAGGGGAAAGAAAATTAATGGAGATTTATTCAATAGTGTTTTGACTAAATTTGATCGTTAAATTCTTGTTTTTTTAAAGAAGTTCTTTGAATTACTAAAAATTTGGTAAGTACTTTTTATAACAGCCTAACTATCAAAATCGCAATTGTTCACCACTCTTACAAGGTGAATCCTATGCATTGTCTAGATTTTTTTTTAAATTTTATACCCAGGAAAAAAGAATCCATTGAATAGACATCTCTGTGAATTGCGTATCTGAAATTTGCAGATTCAGAAAGTTAAAACAGAATCGGTTTCTGACTATGTGAATCGGTCCTTTTTTCTCAAGCAGATTCGAATCTGCCATGTACTACAATGACCATTTCAAGCAAGGTTATTTTGAATCGCTTTCCTTCCTTTTAAATAAGATTAAAAGGAAAAATGCGCAGGTCTACTAGATTCCTTTTGCTATTTCAGTTATTAGTCTTTTACGGCATATAAATTAGTCAACAAAATGATAACGACTAAAAGTCTTTAAAAAACAAATCGGCGGCAATTTGAAATTCCAGTGACCGATACGCAATTCAAAAGCCTTCGAAACCCATTCAGCAGAAATGAATGGATTTTTCTTTCCTGGGTACTCCTCTCAATATTAGGCCATCACCAGACTTGTAATCTAGATATCACATAGACCGCGATGCAGTTAGATCAGGTGGTAGAGCTCCAAGTTTGTAACCGGAAAGTCTGAGTTCCCTTCCTGTTGCCAGCATTTCTTCCATTTTTTTCATTCAAATGTTTTTAATTGGAATTTGCTACTTTTATCTAAATGAAGTCAAAAGATTCAAATTTAAAGGAAATTTAAGGAACATTTTCTAACTTTTCTCCCGACAGTATCATCCAATAAAATACTTCGGAAAACTTTTCTAATAGTTAATATTCCTGCGACACACTTGCAACAACTACAAATCAACTATGCCAAGGAAGCAAGCGATATATGTTTTTCTTCCGTCCTTCATTTAAATTATATTTTTGTGTCTTTTTATTTACTAATTCTTTAAAATTAAATATTTATTTTATTCTTATTATAATATTCCTATGTACAGTGAAACTCTACTATAGCGCCGATTTTTGGGGTGACGATGGGTGGGAAGTAACTCATTATAGCCCGCTCTGCTTTTGTTTGTTCACGCCTGAGTGCTCGTTTGACTGAATACCGCAGACCCCGCGCACCCCGCGCAGGCACCTTTTACACCTACTTGCGGCGCATCGTCGATTCTCGGAAGGGCCATAGACGGGAGGGCTATTCAAGGATTTCACTGTATTTTACTTTTACTCTTTAACTTGGATTTGAGCCCGATTTTGGTTCTGACCTTCGACTCAAATCCAGGCTCTCCAAACGTAAACATCAGGGCCAAGTGAACA
This sequence comes from Belonocnema kinseyi, assembly GCF_010883055.1. Classification (NCBI taxonomy): domain Eukaryota; kingdom Metazoa; phylum Arthropoda; class Insecta; order Hymenoptera; family Cynipidae; genus Belonocnema; species Belonocnema kinseyi. Next base: position 52,171,292 of record NC_046663.1, read on the forward strand.
CTGACATGCAACTTGCAAAATGTGACGCAACATGGAGCGGCTTCTTTCATCAGAAGCCGCCAGGCGGCGTCATGTCAGTTCTCGGACTCTACCGCCTGATCATATGGCGTACGTGGATTTTTTAAAAGCAATTTTTCTCGAAAATAGCCGAAAAGTTCATTTTATTACTTTAGCATATTACAAATTCGGTAATTGCCTAATACTGGGAGGTGTATAAATTTCAACGAAATTTTAAAACCAAATTTTGAATTTAAAAGAAAAACAATAGGTTCCTACTGTGCTATTGGGAGCTGGATTGAACCATTGGAAGACTGTTCGCAAAAACAATTTATGTAATCCCTAAAAATATTAATGAACACGTACATTTTTTCAGTTATGAAAGTTTGTAATAATAAAAATTATTATATAGTAAACCCAGTATTACTTTGTTGTATGCATCCTTTGCTTTAAGCATTTTTGAGACAATAAAAATGGTTTTGTAAAATATGGTGTTTAGGATGTAATGAAATGACACATTTCTATATTAAATGCATGGTACTTTAGAGCAACCTCAATGGAAAATTGGAAAAATGTAGAATTTTTTTTATTGGGAAACAATTGAAACTATAAGAAATTTGATATCTAATATTTTATATTTTTAAAATAAAGCTTACTTTCTCGCTGACTGAAGATTTGGCAATGCGAGGTATCGTTGAACCATGTTTTGATTAACTGCAGAAATTTGCAACCAATGCACGAAACCACCAATTACCAAAGCCCAAATTGTGTGTCTCGTCAAGGGACTCCAATCGGTTCTATTTTTAAACGAATATTACACAATTTATATCAAATCCATAAACTATTATCATTTATTATCTTCTAAAATACTCTTTTGTAATGTAAATAAAAGCAAGAATCCTAAAAACATAAAGTTTTAATATTATTGGTTCAAAAGACTAGTTTAACTTAAAATTCAAAAAGCAAAAACTTATATTTTTGAGAGTAATTGTAATACTTACGAGGGTATTTCGATTCTTCCAGATTCGAGATTTCTTAAAATCACGACCGATAATCCTCCGAGGTCAGAAGTTCCTTTACAAACAATAAGCAACATTGCACCAAACATTATGAAAGTTTGAACGAAGTCGGTCCAAACTACAGCTCGTAACCCACCCTACAAAAATAGTTAGAATTATATTCTTTTATTGACAACATTTTAAATAATTCTAAAAAATTAATTGCCGTTCTTACCACACAAGTGTAGAAAATGCAAACGATGCAGACGAAGGGAGTTACTATATGAACATTGACACCAGTAACTGAAATATTCAATGCAAATAACATTAAAAAATCTAATCATTCACGTAAGAATAAATGCCATCATAGGTGAATATGTATCCAAGGATTTAACGGAAAATTGATAACTCTTATACGGTTTGATCAATTTAATTAACCATTTCTGTATCAATTATTATTTTAGAAGTTTTAGTAAATTATGTTTTTTGCACCTTGATTAAAAGCCAACGCTGGGACGTATATGACAATTGGAAGCCAAGTTATCTGTAAAATATTAATAATAATTAGGGCTTATTGAAAGATTTGAAAATATAAGATCATGAAATTAAAATAAACTGTTTCTTCATTTAGTATCATATTTTTAATGTTCATAAAGTTTGGGGAAAAGTTTCAAATGATTTTTGAAGTCCTCTACTAAAAATACAACTTATATCAAGAAATCTACCTTTTTAACTGAACCCCATTTCAATAAACCCTGAATTGTGACGAAATAATATTAATATTGTTAACCAAGTTTTTTATTTAATTTTGTACGTACAAATGAAATATATTTACACACAAGACTCATCACTATCCGTTCAGCCATTCACTAGAAAAATGTAGATCATGTTGTAACATTAAATTTTCATTATTCATAACTTTAACATCAAACTCTTGTTTGCTACTGAAACCTGGGTAAATCTTTCCGAACATAAGGACTATTCAAAAAATTCATTTTACCCCAAAGAAAACGACCTTCGATTTATTGTAAAACCAAACTCGAATTAAAAAAACCTAGTAAGCAGAAAATTCCAGTAAACGCAAATTTTGATAATGCTAGACCTATACTACAATGTTATATAGGGTAAGGGGGGGGGGGCAGCGCCAACCAGTTAACAGTCAATGATTTTTTTTAAGTTAATAAGGTATTGAATTGATCCAGTTTTTTCTCACTTCGAGTTCTACATTACTTGATATCATATTTCTATAAGTATTAATCACATTTAAAAAACAATAATTTGGTAATTTAATTATTTCTAACATGCTGTATTTCGTCGGCTTTGCCCCTCACCTGAGGGCAAAGACGTCTGCAGGTTTTTATGAAAATCAAAACATTTATAAAGATAAGAAAATATGCTGGTTTGCTTCTGTTGTATTTTATGTACTGGAAAAATTACCTTTAAAGATATCCAACAAGAACAATAAGTTATTTTGAATAAAAATAGAGATAGCTGTAATATAACCTCTTATTCGTTGACATTCTACTAGAAACGGACTTTACGCAATGTTTTTACTGTGCCAATACAAGAAAACTGCATACCGACCGGATTGATAATAATAATATTTAATAGTTTCTTCCCATGGACATAGGAAACAAGGGACTAGGCATGCCATTGCGGGGGTGATGCAATGAGGGGGGAGGTCCGCCACCTTTTGATGTCCCGCGACAAACATGGTAGCGCCCACATGTTTATATTTTTATGCACAGTTTTTCGGCAAAAATGCTCGTGCGCATAATCAAATGGCACATCGTAAGATGACGGCTCTCCCCATTCATGGAATTCTCCCCCCTCCCGTGGATTCAACCCCGCTCGCCAAGTTAGGATGGCATGCCTAGTCCCGTGTTTCCTATGTCCATGCTTCCATGTAGCCCACAAGATAAGTTACTGTTCTACATTGTCGATCATTTATCGACGAAACTTGTAACACGTCTATTACCTAAGCACTTGTAAATATTATTTTCGTCGTGCCTTCCCCCCTGGCCAAGCGTCACTTATTTGTGAGATTTATTATATTTTGGACTTGAATTACGTCTAACTAATATAATTAGACTGTGTGATATTGTTTTATCTATCAAATTTTTATACTATAAGTATTGTCAATAAAGTTGAAAACTTTATATTTCTGTCAGCGAAACTTCCATTCTTTCGTGGTAAAAACTGTTTTCTGTATCATTTTTCTCTTACAACGTCAATTTTCAAGATTTTAGTTAGTAACACTATCTCTCTGATAAAATAGATTTATTTTATGCAAAGTAGAACTAAAATTGTTAAATAATAGCCATGTTATAAGGAAAATCACTTTGCCCCACTGTCACTTTTTTGGCTCCACACACTTTTTTTGTGTGCATGTGTGATTGAAAAAGAGAAGCTACTTTTTATTGATCGTAATCGTACATACATTTATTTCATATTTTTTGCAAAAACACTGAATTTCAACAACTAATCATTGCAAATTACCAAAAATATCTCTAGTTCAATCATTTTTGTATAACATTATAAACAATTTGGGCGTATTTTTCTACCTACTATAATGAGGCTAGCAATATTTGGTTATCTTTTTTGTAAATAATGGAAAAAACCTCGATCTATTGAATGATCCAAAGAAAATTAAAAAATCTTAGAAAATAAGAATGGCGGCTATTTTTCTGGAAATAATAAAACTGGATTTTCTCAAAAGTCCACTTACACTGGAACCGCAGTTATATCCGCCGTCCTAGAACGTAAACATTCACTTATATGCTCCCGGAAGGGGATCCCACAAATGCTGCTCAGCGAAGGAGAAATGGCCGCGCTGCGCTCTGAATGGCTTGTTTGTCACGTGGTACTGCGAGGTGGTGAATGACAAGCGGATATAAATGAGAATTATGCAGGGATATAAGTGCGAGAGGATATAACCGCGGTTCCAGTTTAATTCAAAATGTTTATTTTATTTTATTCCTGAAGAAGATGGTTAACAATGTCTACTATATTTTTCATAAATATTTTTTAGGTAAACCATTTTTTCGACAATGTACCATATGGAAATTGCAAATAAGTGAAATAGAGTATTATCTATTGAAAAATAACTGATCTTTTTACAGATCGTGTACAAATCGGCCAAAAAAATCGTAAATATTTAAGTCGATGGAATGCAACATTTGAATAAATGTAGGACCGTTCTGTTGGTTTTGGACAGATTTTGATAATTGGAAGAATAACTTCAAAAGCTCGAGGTCGTAATTCCTTAGATAAATTTTTGTCGGCTAAACCATGAAAGAGTAACCTTTTAATTTAAATTTATTTAAACAACAGTATTCATGTGTAATTTACTCCACGAGTCGTAGAACATCATAATGAGTACTTTCTATAAATTTCATTAGAAAAATTCAAAGAATTGGTTGAATTACGCCAAGTTGAATTGAAAAAAGGTAAACAAAATTCGGGTTTATTTTTAAACCAAAAAGCTACAACTTTGTTATCCCGAGAAAAAATTTGCCCCATTAAATTTCCAATAAGAATATATATTTTAAAAATTAAAATTCGAAAGTTCTTTGAAAAGTATCCAGTTTCGCGAGAAAACTGTATGCGCGGTTACAGTATTCAGCCTCTTATTTTACGTTCGTATCTAAACAAAGGTTTGTTGAGGTTTTCACAGAAAAAACTCTGAGGGTGTGTAAGCAGATATTTTTTGAAAAATTCGACCACCATTGACAAATGATATGATGACTTATGAAATAATATATATATATATTAATTCAGATACTTACGATTCCAATGGTGAAAAGGACGGATCCCAATATTCTGATCTTCTTATTAAACCGCATTTCCAAATATTCGTAGGTGCTTGTAAGCTTAAGTTCATGAAATACCGGTAAGTAAACATTAGACATAACAAATCCAACAAGAATAACCCCGAAGCCTATGCACAAGTATCCAGTGCCATGTACGTAGACCTCAGTTGGAGTCCCAAGAAGGGAAATTCCGGAAATGAAACTAGCAATTAAACTGAGGCTCACTGGAAAAGTTTTCATGTTTCTGCCTCCAACCAAGTACTCGTCTTCGCCAATCGATTTATTTACAAAACCAAAATAAATTCCAATTGCGCCACAGCCTAGAAGCATCGCTGTAAAAACGGTGTAATCTGCTGCTCCAAAATTTTGCATAGATTCGCTGATTTCCTCAACGGTCGGCATCGAGTCACTCGACTTCATGGCTGAGCTGGGTTTTTTTTATTTATTTTAAATTAAATCAATTGATAGCTCCTTTTGTTCACGAATTTACCTATCTATATGCTCCCTCTGAAAAAAAATTTCTTTAATTGCACAACTGAAATTAATAAGGTATGAAATTAAGATCAGTGGACAGGGTGACCCGGTAACAAGCGTTGAATTCAGAAAAATTAAGAATTTGTATTCCTATGAATACGCGATTTTGCCTCCGTCTAAAAAACCTATCAACGGGAACAGAAAAAGTGCAAATCCTATTCCTCTCAATCGACTTAGTAAAATTTAACGAAATCATTTATTTAACCTATTTTTCATTATTAAATCCTTTTATAACTTATAAATTCGAAAAATATTCAAATTTATATTTATTTATATTTTAATAATTTATTTAAACATCTTGAAAAATGCAACAAAGAAATCTATCCAAATGTGTGAATTTAAATAATTTTAACTCTAGAGAGGCAGAGTTGAATTGGTGAGAATTAAAAATTCAGAATTTACATTCCGCATGAAGGAATTAAAACAACTTATTACACATATTTTGTGAATTTATTAGAAGGAATTAAATAAAATCAAAATATGACCACTTCTGAGGAATAAAAAATATCTCTGCGAGGTGCGTTACCGGTACAATTAGAAGGAATTAAATATATTGAATACACGTTCTCTTTGGGAGAATAGAAAACTGTTTGGCGGTCGCTATGGAAATAGAAGTAAATAAATCTAGCATGTATCTTATTCTTATTGTGGCATTTTAGACAGATGGAAAAATCGGGCATTCAAAATAATAGAATAATCTTCAATTTTGCGCTGAAATCTGAAAATATTATTTTTTCTCTATTCTACGCTTATTACCGGGCAAGAGACGGTTGCGACTTTTTTCTGGGAAGGGCCGCAGTGCGCTAGTACTCATTTGAGTACCTAGCGCAATATTGTGCATACCAATTGGAAACGTTTCAGGCGGCCCTAACTGCTTTTCGAGGGTAACGATTTAGTAACAAGGCGAGTGTGAGGCAACCTCCGAAACTGTTATTATATGGGACTTCAAGTGTATAGACAAAGAAATTTTTTATTGCTGTGGATAATTTTGCATTCTATAGAGGACCGCATTCATTTCAAATCGTATTGTCCATATTTGAATTTAAAACATTGAAAAAGCGAATTATCAAAAAGTGCTAAACATTTTTGTAAAAAGTGTAATATTTTGCAATCTAATTTTTTTTTAATTATTCAGCCAGTTTACTAAAAAAAAACACCGTTTTCTTTCTCTTGACTTTTTTTTCTCTTGCCTTTTTTTTCTAGATTTGTCCTAATGGAATGAGTATATTTCATTATTATTATATGTCCTGTGCCTGCATTTTTGAGCAGGAAGCATTTTTTTAAATTTGAAAAATGAAGATTTACATTTTTTGCCAAAACCACTCCAGATACGAAATAAATCAAACGAACGAAATTGTTTTTCTAAAGATGTCCTCTGGCACTCTTTACTATCTCGCTTTATTTTTTAGATTTTTACAAAGATTACAAACAATAAAATTTTATGATGTTATAAAAAGTCAAAAAGTACCTAAAAAAGCAGTTTTCATAGCGAATTAAAGGGAAAAAATTGATGCAAAAATTATTGAAACATTTAAATTAGGTTCTTCTTTCCCTTCATGGCACGATACAATTGTATTGTTAAGGACAACATTTTTAATGATTTTATACATAGAATATATTTTTTACTTTAGGATGAATCTACGAAAAAAATAAGAGAAAAAACGAAAGACGAGAAATTCTATTAGAATCAGGAACAAAATTATTGAAAAATATCACACTTTTAACACAAATTTGACCATTTTATGATAATCCGCATATCCAATTATCAAAGCAAATACCTACTCATCAAAAATTTGCTTTGGCAAATGGTTAAGTTACGCTAATCTTATTCCTTTTAAAAAAATCTGCCCGCTTCGCAGGCACATTCTTAATGCGCGCGGCTTGCTTCGCCCGCAAGTTTGACCGCGCCTAGAGCGCGCGTCTGTTGGTTTCGTGCTTCGCGCTCGATAATTTATTCATCTCGCGCTTCGAGCTCGATAATGTATTGACCTCGAGCTCCGCGCTCCGTCTTTGTATGTTCCCAGCGGCGTAGCCAGGATTTTTTCGGAGGGGGCTTCGGGCTTATGTATAGGCAAAGAGTGGGGGAAAAGGGAATTGAATAATTTAAAAACTTAGTTTCGGGGTGGGGGGGGGCTGGAGCCCCCCAAGCTCCCCCTGGCTATGCTACTGTATATTCCCCACACTCAGACTTTTTAAAACTAAAGGTCAAGGAATCGACAAAAGTAATTTGGTGATTGTGAATTCTCTTTGGTTAAACCTCCTTCTGCTCTAACGAACTCATTCTCATCACGCATCTCGTGCTTCGCACTCTAGTTTGTCCCTCAAATTGTATATAATTTCTATAAAATTATATTACTACAATTCATCACATACATTGACATTGGCGAACTGGGTACCCAGGGGCGCGGCCGGGGACCCATTACTGGGCTTTCAAAAATCAACGTTCACTTTTTGAATTTTGATCCAAAATAGTTGGTTTACGAACTTGTTCTTACTTTTTATACCTTAAGAAAGTGTGCCAAATAGTCGGAGAGCCGAGGCCGTTTTTGGCGAGTTATTAGGTAACGATTCTGCCACTATTTTCCTGATTGTTGAGAATATACTGATCACGAAATGTGGCTTCTCCAGGGGTAGTCCCGGGGAGAAGGTTTTTATTTACTCATTCCAAGTTGTAAAAAAAATGATTAAAATAAGTCATAGGGTAACGGCTGAATTTTTCTGCGTTGTATGTGGAGACAATTAGACAATGTGGGTCTCAAAACGTGGATTAGCAAAATATAGTAATATTTTTAAATTTCCAAAATAATTAAATGTATTCTTTGATCCGAACTCTTGAAATCTAATCTAATAACTTGTTTTAGAGAACATTTCGACTAATAAGTAGTCATTTTATTATAAAAATTGAGTTTAAACTTAACAATTACTGAAATAATTAAATACAGCAGACAATTAGTCGAGATATTGTAATAAATTAAATAAGTTGCCCCTTTTCATATTTTCAAGCGAAAATGGAGTCATACTTTTTACATAAATAAGCTGATCTCGAAACTCCCTCAAGGTACGTATAGGCGCCCTCGAAAGTTAATATATGTAAAAAGTCAATATATTAGCGGGCGCCGATAAAAAAATTAATATTCCTTTCACTTTGACTATTTCAATATGAATAGTTTATTACTACAAATTTAGGAAATTTATATTAGATTGAAATCCAAATTAAAAATCCTATTTAACGTCCAATAATCAAATTGATGTAAACTCCAGTTAAAAAAAAAAAGGAATCCAACGACCAAATTCGGACCACAGCGAACAAAAAAAATACAAAAAAACGAAAATAAAAATAAATAAAAAATCCTATTGTAATATGAAAATATAAAAAAAAATCAAATTAATAATTTTCGGACAAAAATAAAAAAGAGAAAAATGAGAAGGCAGCCCTACACCCCCTTCCTTCTTTTTTTCTTACTTTTGTCTTTTTTATTTTTATTATCATCAAATTACAATAAAATTTTAGCAGCAGTTTGCATTAATTTATCATTCATTTTCAAAATATTTTCTTTAATAGAATCCAAAACATGCATTAGGGAATTTCTTAGGAATAATATGGGTGAACAGAAATTGGAGGACACTTTTTACTTTACAGGTACAACTTATTGAAGTACAAGTGTAAATCGTGGATAGTATTGGATATTCTTTTCACTCTTTCCATTGCAAACTAACATATATTTATTTGTTTCAACAATATAATCTTTTTGGGGCGCCTTGGCAGGGCTTAGGGGGCGCCAACCAAGGGGGGCGCAGCCGGAAAAGCCCGGCTACGCCCACATGTCAGCGTCCGCCACTGTGCATTGGCATTAAAACACACGTAGTTTCATTATCTCGTTTAAAAAAATGCACATTCTGTAATCACGATTTAAATGTTACACATGCAGCCTACACAACAGCCTGACTGTTTTTTAACTTCTAAACTATATCCCAAACCTCAGTGACCCAGACTTTGTCAATTGAATTTTCTATCGAAACTCAACCAGTTGTTATGATAATCTTGTAGGGCTTTCAACATCAACATTTTTCTTCTCTAGACTTTTTTTCGTACTGTGCGTTATGTAGCTTAAAATGTTCATTTTCGTTTTTTTTTAAGTTCGCAAATGCTATAAATCTAGTCATCTTTCGTTTTGTGAAAAAAGTCATTAGGATAAATTGTTCGTCTTTTTGAATACTATGAATATCATTACAGAGAATTCATGAATTTAAAAGAAGTGATCTCAAAAATATTAAAAATGTACTAACTTTTTGAATTTGTATCCAAAATGGCTGGCTAACGAACTTGACCTTTAGTTGAGGATACTAAAAAAGTGTGCCAAAGGCACACTTTTATATAACATACATACATACATATATGCACACACGCCCATACATAAATCCATACATACATACATACATACATACATACATATATACATACAAAACATGCATACATGCATGCATACAGACGGATTCGTAAAAACCTGTTTTTTGGATTGAGGGGGTCTCAAGGGGGTCGCAGGTGTTTTGAATTGCTAATTCAATTTTTTATGAGACTTATAAATTCTACTTCTATTCTACCAGACTCAAATATTAATTTTGTAATAATCGTATTTGAAGTTATTCATTCTCGAACTTTTTTGATTGAAAAATGTTCAACCAATAAGTGTTGCAAAATAAAATTGGTACAATTTTGAAAGACTTTCCTTCTAAACTTCAAAAATGTTTCACAATCCGAGGCCTAAGATGTAAAAAATAGTAGATAAATTAAAAGTGTTCTAAATAAATTTTTATCGTACAATCAGCGACGAAGTATAGTGTGGGCATTATTTTTTTAATTTTTGTCTCCCGGTTCTCGCATTAATTGAAGCTTCGGCTGAATAACGTTGTATCAACACATATTTGGTATCCATGGAGTTCTATGTATTTAAGTTTTTCTTTTAACTGTTTCTCTATTCCGCGGAAGCGCGGTGATCGAAAATTCGAAAACTGAATGGAGAAAAAAATGTCAAAATAGTCGAGGTTATACACTTCGAAAATGTACCTTTCTAAGCCTAAGATTGAAGTTTTTTTTAACAAAGGTAAAAAAAGAAAATTAAATTTATTAGAATGGCACGCATTAAAGAATAAAAAGGCTAAGCAGGCTGGAGTAAAACGTCGAGAACCGGTAACATCAGATATAAGATTTAAAAAAAATTAAATAAATAAATGAGTGATAAATAATGATCAGGAATTGTACGAAAAAATACTGTTTAAATTATTTTTAAAATAAACTAGAAATAAAACTTTAAATTACAATTACACGAATAATTAAGTGTTTTTCTTTCCTTTCTTTTAATGAAAAGACGAGAAATTATATTTGTATTTTTAAAAATATATGTAGGGACTAATTTGTGATGATTTAATTATTATTTTTCTTTTTAATATTTGAAATTTGTCGAATTCAGTTGTGAAATTTTTTGTCAACACTCTTAAACTAATGTAATTTTCTATTCTTATCCTCACAAAATTCTAAATAAGATTTTGAGATAGATGCGAAATAAATAGAAATGAATAACCTGGACTATTTTGATGTTTTATTCCGAAATAAATTTTTAAATTTTCGATCGCAGCGCTTCCGCGGAATAGATAAACAGTTAAAATAAAAACTCATATACATAGAAGTCTATAGAAAGAAAATATGTGTTGATACAACGTTATTTCAGCCGATGCTTCAATTATTCGTGATTTCTTCCGGTTTAAAAGAAATATACTCGCTTTGTGAAACCTATACAGTTTTATTCACGTATATGTATGATCAATTGCGAATTATTATAAAGTTTCGATGAAAGAGGAAAGACTAAAGGAAATTCGAGAAGTGATGATATAGGTAATGGGGATTTATGAAGAAAAGCAGGAGAAAAGGGGAGAGGAATTATAGAAAGAAATTAGGCGGGAAATGGCCGAAGTTAAGAAAGAAATAAAAAAAATGGGAAGAAATCAGGGAAAAGTTAGAAAAGAGGATGCAGTCATTGGAGCAAAAACTAGAAAAGCAGGGAGAAGATAATAATAAAAAGGTAGAGGAGATGCGAGGTAGGATGAAGAAACTTGAAAGCTCGAACGGGGATTACGGTGGAGGCGAGAGTGGGAATGAGGAGATGGAAAGGCTGAGAAAAATAGAACAAAGAATAGAAAGGAAAGAGAGGGAAGAAAGTAAATTAAGCATAGGGATAAAGGGTATAAGATTAGAAGGGAAGGAGCTAAAGGAAGGGGTGGACGAAGTACTAAAAAGGATTGATGCTAAGGTAGAGATAGAGGAAATGCGAAATATAGGTAGAGAAGAGCGAAGAGGGGGGATCATGGTACTGGTAAAACTAAAGAAATGAGAACATAAGAGGGAGGTGATGACAAAGAAGAGGTTATTATATGGTAGTCCAGAGAGAAAAGAAGATGATTTGACATGGGTAGAAAATAAGATGCAGTATAAACTAAGGAAAGTAGCGGAAGAGGAAAGAAAAAAGTGAAAGAGAACATGGGTTAAGTATAGGAGAATACAGATATATGGAGTATGGTGGGATTGGGATGAAAAGAGGGAGCAGATAGTAAGGAATGAGGTGCAGGGAAACTAGAAGAGGAAGGAACGGGACATAGGAAAATAAGAAATAGTAAGAAGGAAAAAAATACGAGAAACGAAAGTAGGGAAGAATGGACGACTTATTACTGGAATATAGTAGGATTGGAGAGAAAGGATAGGGAGTTTATGAAAAATATGACACAATGTGAAGTAGTTATAATGATGGAGACGTGGCTAGATGAAGAGGGATGGGAAAGAGTAAGGGGAAGGTTACCAAGAGGTTACAAATGGCAAGTGCAAAATGCAAAGAGGAATAATAAAAAGGGCAGAGGAATGGGAGGGATGGTAATGGGAGTAAGGGATGAATGTATAACAGGGAAAGATAAGAAAGACAGGAAAGAACAAAAGGAAGGATTAATAGTAGAAGAGGCAATGATGGGAGAAGAGAAGTGGAAGATAGTGGGGATTCGTATGAACGGTGATATGCAGGAGAAAGCAGAGGAGATTAAATAAATTATTAAAGAAAATAAAGAAGAGATTAGGCTGATAATAGGTGGGGATTTCATTGCGAGAACAGGAGACAGAGAAGGAAGGGAATGGGGAGAAGAGAGAGATAAAGATTTGAGAAAAAATTTGTTGAAGAGCTTGGAGGAGTTGGGATACTATATCTTAAACGGAAATATAGAAGGAGGTGAAAAAGGAGAATATACACGCCCAGGAAGTGAAAGGGGAACGGTAATTGATTATTTAATAGTAGATGATGAGGTAAGAGAGAAGGTTAAGAAACTAGAGGTAGGTGAATATATTGATTCAGATCATTTTCCCTTAATAGTGACATTAGAAAGACAAAAAAGCAATAGCTATGAAAGTAAAAGGGGAGAAAATGTAAATAGTGTAGGAAAAGGGGATTGGTCAAGGGAAGAAAAAGAACGGTTTAGAGAAAAAATAAGAAATATCAAGATGGGAGAGGGAAATGTGGACGAGGAGATGGGAAAAATGATAGGAGAAATAAAAATAGGATTAGAGTGCACAAACAAAAATGAAGTTAGTAAAGGGGGGAATAGAAATGGGTGGGATGAGGACTGCAAAGAGAAAAATAAGGAGGTCAGAAGGAATTAAGAAAGTGGAGAAAAGAAAAATGTAATGGGGAAAAATATAGGAAAAAAAGAACGAGTATATTGAGTTGTGTTATCAACAGAAAGAGGAAGAGAATACAAAGTTTGAGGAAAAGGCGGGGAAGGCTAGGACGGAAGAAGAGGTATGGAAGGTAGTAAATAGAGAAAGAAAAAGAAGAAAAAGAGTAAACCAAGATATTGAAATGATAGAATGGAAGAAATATTTCTTGGATTTACTAGGAAGGGTAGAGAGAAAAGTTATAAAGGGAGTAAAATATGGTAGAGAAAGAGATGAGGAAGAGGACATTTCAAGGGAGGAAATATTCAAGGTTCTAAAAATAATGAAGGATGGAAAGGCACCTGGTGTAGATGAGATTCCAAATGAAGTATGGAATAATGGATGGGAGGAACTAGAGGAATGGGCATGGATAATGTGTAATAGAGTATGGAGACGAGAGGGGTGGCCAGAGTTATGGAAAGAAGGAGTAGTTATACCAATAGTAAGGAAAGGCACGGGTGAGGAGTTTTAAAGATTATAGGGGGGGGGGCGGGGTGACGTTGGTGCCAACACTCTATAAAGCATATGTAACTATTTTGTCGGAGAAATTGAAGATAGAAGTTGAAGAAAAAAAGATCGAGTCACCGAATCAGACAGGGTTTACAAAAGGAATGGGGGTAATGGACAACATATATGTTCTGAACTATCTAGTAAATAAGAGAATTAAAAGTGAAAAAGGGGCAATAATAGCAATGTTTCGTGGACTTGAAGGCGGCGTTTGACTCATTAGACCGAGGAGAAATAGAAAAAGTTATGATAAAAAAGGGGATAAGGGAGGGATCAATAAAGAGAGTAGCAGAAATTTTTAGTGACAAGAAGCAGGGTAAAGGTAGGAGAGCAACTAGGAGATAGTTTCTGGTTGGTGAGAGGTGTGAAACAAGGATGTCCTCTGAGCCCACTTTTATTCAACTTATTAATATCAGACTTGGAAGAAGAAATGAGGAGAAAGGGTTGGAGAGAAGTTCGGATAGGGAAGGAAAAGATATATACACTGGGATACGCAGACGACATAGCGTTGATGGCAGAGGATGAAGAAGGGATTGCGGGATTAATTACACCATTAGAGAAATACTTAGATGGAAAAAAGCTGAATCTAAATGTATAAAAAAAAAGATAATGAGGTTTAGAAAAGGAGGAGAAGGAAGAAAGAATGGACAGGGAGATGGAAAGGAATAAAGTTAGAAGAAGTCAAAGAGTATAAACATTTAGAATATACCTTGCAAACGAATGGATATCATACAGCTCATATAAGAGAAAGGATAAAAAAAAGCAGCAGGGGTAATGAAACAGATATGTGGAATAGGAAAAAGAAGGTTAAAAAAATTGGAGAAGGACAATGTGGTTATCTGATACGCTGGTATGGCCGGTATTAGGTTATGGAGCAGAGACATGGGGATGGAAAGAAAGGAAAGATATTGAGAGTTTACAACAAAGGTATATAAGGTGGACACTAGGGGTAGACTGGAGGACTGGAGAGAAGAAGCATGAAGGGATAAGTTAAGTATTAGAGCGGGAAAGAGGGCATGGAAATTTGAGACGACGCTGAGGAGGGAAAGGGGAGGGAAGTTATCGAGAAAGTGTTTGATGGAGGTAGAAGAGAGGAGATGGAGGGCGATCGAATTGACGAGATGGGAAGAAGAAAGATGGGAATTCTCTATTGGTAGAGAAATAGAAGACGGGACTGGAGTAAACTATGAAGAATTGGAAAAAGGGAGAGAGAAAGACAATTAATAGAAAGATGGGGGACGATTGAGGAATCAAAAAACAATAAATGCTATAAGATGATCAAAAAGGAAGGGGTGCCAAAGTATTAAGAAAGGGGTTGGGGAGAGAGAAGGTGGATCAGACTAGCAACATTTAGATTGGGAAACGAGGTAAGGGACGGGATATACTGGGAAAAAGAAGAGAACAGAAAGTGTAGAATATGTGAATGGGAGGAGGAAACATGGGAGCATGTATGGGAAGGATGTAGGAGAGGAATGGAAGATAAAGGAAGCTGGCAAGAAAATGTGGTTAAGATTCTAGGGGAAGATGGATTAGGAGAAGAATGGATGAAGGAGTTGGAGGGTGCTAGAGGAGCGAATGAGAGATAATGAAAGAATGCACGTGAAAAAAGGTAAATGGAGGTATAAAAAAGTGAAAGAAAAAGGAAGCGGCAGTCGCTTAAATTAGAAGCATAAAAATGGTAAGTAATGGTAAGGTAAAAGTTAAGTAGACTAAGATGCGTTGCGTTCTCATGCTCTCTCTCGCTTGCACTCTCGCTTTCGTGCGATCGCTCACTCATTAGCTAATAAGTTTTAAATTGCGCTATTGCAGGAAATAGAAATAAGAAACTAGATATAACACTTTATGTAAATAGTTGTAAATAATTGTATATATAGAAAGGATAAGATTGTAAAAAAAATATAGATATAAACGGAAAGATTGTAAGGAATGGAAGTCATGTAAACCCTTAGGGGACACATTATGAATAAAGAAGTTAAATTGCATAATTTGTGAGTTATAGCGCTAAAAATTAAACAATGATATTTTGAATTGAAGAATCGCGAAATTAAATGATTTCATATTAATATTGCGAAAATAGGGCAATGTAAAAACGTTAAAAATATAATACCTTACGATTCGAATTCTTTAAATTTGGATCATTTTAAATTCAAAGCAATTAAAATTGTATTATTTATAACTAATAGCATTCAAAATTTAGTAATTAAAAATTCGAAACTTTAGAATCTGAATAAAATCAAATCGATTAAATTTGACAATTTAAAATTTAAAACTAAATGGAATCTTTCCAAGTAGAAGCTTCTGAAATTCTAGAATTTTGAGTTGTTATTATATATTAAAAATTATCATTTAAGATTAAAGCTCATTTCGAAATAAATATTAATTTTAAACGAAAAACACTAAAAATAAAAAATTTCTAGCCCGGAACGTTTAGATTTAAACGAGTGCGAACTTCATTTAAAACTGAACAAAATGACTGTCAACAAAAATTGTGATATAAAAACATTTTATGCTCAAACCCTTTAAAACTTTAATTATTTGAAGAAAGTTTAAATCGCTCAAAATTTAATAATTTTTAAATTGCTGATTATACTTTCCAATATAACCAATTCAATTTTAATTGTAAAATTAAAACGTATGGAAGGGAAAAATTAAAAATGTTGCATTCTGCATGAATATTAAAAGCTCTAAAATTGTAACCGTTTAAAACAATGAAATTATTTAATAACTGATGCATCAATTTTAGATAGCAGTTTAATTTTTTTCATTTTAAACTGAATTGGAAATTTAAAATCCTTTAAATTTGAAAGTCATTCATTTGGAATTTTTATTCAATCATGAATATGAAATTTCGAAATTATTAATAGCGGAATTGTTCTGACATTTTAAATATTTGAATTTAAATCTACAATATTGTGAATTTTAAAATTCAAGTGACATTCAAAACGACTGGATAGATTTTTTTACTAAAAAATCTGATTTCTGTCAACAAAAGAAGCCACTTTCATTTTCACCTTTCAAAATTGCAGAATTTAAAATATTGCGAACCTTTAAAGTTAAATTATTTTAAACACTTTAAAAAATATATATTTTCTAATCGGAAACTATCAAAAACTAGAAAACGCGCGAATGATGAAATACGGGAAATCTGCCTGTGTAATGTTTCTCTCCCTGGTGGGTTGACCACCCTGAAGGCGTAAATAAATAAAAGATCAATTAAAACTTACAAGCCAATCGGCAAAGAAGTTGCAACCTATATTTAAATAGACATGAACATTTTAAAATACAAAACTAAAACTCATCCTTACCTTGCAAAAAAAAAACAGTCTTGATTAAATTTTCAACTACAAATCCTTTTCAATAACGTGATCCTCTTTTTCACTTTTACACAGGTGACTTCCGTTATAATAATCGTGCAAAATTGCGTAATAATCATGACAATAAACTCGTCTTAAATTTGAATGTACAGTTCAGAGCCGAATGAAAGGCGAATAAGAATGAAGAGCGAAAAAGCGAGTGTCTCAGAAGTCCGCAGAGGACGAACTGCCAAGCTCGATCGTCGCCGAGTCCGGAAAAACCCTGAGTTTCAAATGACCTGGGTCATTGCAGGACGTTCAACGCAGAGGAGATGCTGCGTATATAATAAATAATCCTACAAGAGGGACAATTTTCTCGTTGAGATACAATGGACATAAGTGCTCAAGCAAAGTGGATAATTTGACCTAAATTTAGTACAGCCACTATGGACAGTGGACACGTTTTGTTGGAAATGGGGCTCTCGATTCGCGTCAACCGGTCCGATATGATACACAAGGTCGAAAAGTCGTTAACACGAAGGGTGACGACGTCAAATCCGATTCTATTGCTTACCACCGATACAAATTGTCTATACTGTCGCGTGTCGTTTATATCCTTTTTCAATTCTCATTACAGTATGTCTATTCAAATCCTGAAGAAAAAAAAATTCCCTGACAATTCCAGTCTTTTCCAAGGCATCTTAAGTTTTTTCAGGTATAATTTTTCATAGTACGAAGCCATTCAAATGTTTCGCATTTTTTAAAACGATAAATTAATAAAACTAATTTTTTTCTGAAAAATTGTAATTAAAAATAAATGTATTTTCCATCTAGTCAGTAATGACTAAGCAATTTCTGTCATTTGAAGAATTAACTTGATCGATAGTATTGATTTCTATTTTCACGGATTTTGGAATAATATTTACATTAATCGATGGTAACTACCTCTGTTGATAATACAGATTCCCTTAAATTACACGATCAATTATATTACAAAGTATTCTCAAATATAATATAACCATCGATTAATTAAATAACTTAATAATAATAAAAAATTATTATTATTAATTTCCTGAATTTGTCCCAAAAGTTTATGATTTTGAATAATATTTGAAACAAATTTTTATTATATCTTCTTATACTTAACATTAACAAGATAGATGATTTATTGAGAAAGTAGTTACGTTTTCAACCCAAAAACATTAAATTTCAACCAAAATGATACATTTTTAACTACAGTAATGAATCTTCTTCTGAAATAGCCCAGTGGGCACAAAAATTTGGCGACGTCTTTACGACAACTTTACGACATCCTATGTCCATGTCGTTTCGGTGTCTGCGTTATCATAAGACATCGTCAGATCATACGACTTATTTACGATATCGTAAAGACACCTTAACGACATGGACATAGGATGTCGTAAAGTTGTCGTAAAGACGTCGCCAAACGTTGTGCCCACTGGGAGATGAATTTTAAATTTAAAAAAAAAGAATTTTTAACTAGAGTTCAACTTTGAACCAAGTAGTTTTGAAATTTCAAGCAAAAATATAAGTTTTCAAACATAAAGAGTAATTTTCCGCCAAAGAAGACGATTTTTCAACAAAATGCATGAACAAAAAAAAATTCAACCAAACTGGTACATTTTTAACTCAAATGATGAGTCTTCAACTGAAATAGGGGAATATTCAATACATGAACTCGCAATCAAATAGTTCATTTTTCAACTAATAACCCAGTGGACACAACGTTTGGCGACGTGTTTACGACATCGTTACGACATCCTATGTCCATGTCGTTAAGGTGTCTTTACGATATCGTAAATAAGTCGTATGATCTGACGATGTCTTTACGATAACGCAGACACCGAAACGACATGGACATAGAATGTCGTAAAGATGTCGTAACGATATCGTAAAGACGTCGCCAAATTTTGTGTCCACTGGAAAGATCCATCTTCAAATAGGTAGTTTCAATTTTGAACTAAAAAACATCAGGTTTCAACCAAAAATGATGAATATTTAACTGCAACAGTTGAATTTTCAAGCAAAAAGATCAGTTTTCTGCCAAAGAAGACGATTCTTCAACAAAACCCAAGAATTTTGAAAAAAAATCAATCAAAGTGATGAATTTTCAACTAAAAGTATGAATATGCAACTGGAATAGTTAAATTTCAAACGAAAAGATTAATTTTCAACCAATAAAATCAATTCCCAGCTAAAATAATGAAACTTTAATTGTAAAAGTTGAATTCCGAACCAAAAAGATGCATTTGGAACCAAATTTAATTTCTCCGAAAAACCACCAATTTTCAAAAAACATATGAATTTTCAACTTGAAAAGATAAATTGTTGTTCAAGAAATGAATTGTTAAATTTTTAGTTCAAATAATTAATGCTCAACCAACGAGATAAAATTCCAACTAAAATAATGGAATATTCAATTAAAATAGGTACTTTTAGAATATAAAAAATAATAATTAAAAAAAAACTAATTTGCCAAAATAATAATTACATTTTCAAACAAAGTGATGAATCATTAACTAGAATCGTTTGATTTTAATCACAAAGATGAATTTTCGACTAAAATTATGAATCTTTAACTAGAATAATTGACTTTTCAACCAAAAAGAGGGATTTTTAATCAAAATGATAAAATATTCAACTGGAATATTTATATTTCCAGTTAACAAACATTAATTGTGAACCGAAAAAGAAACAAATTTTCAACAAAATAGCTCATTTTTCAATCATATATGAATGTTCAATTAAAGTGATAAGTCCCCAATCGAAGAACATTAATTTTTAACAAAATAGTTTAACTTTGAAAAAAGTTATTAAATTTTTATTATAAAAAAATATGAATTTGAACGAAAAATGTAGTGATTGATAGTTCAAAAAAAAAAAAGATTTTAATCTTTAAGCAAAAACAGTTGAATTTTTTCCTAATCACGATCAATTTCCCACTAAAAATAGAATAGTTAAATTTTCAATCAAAAAAATTAATAAAAAAAAAACAAACGATTTTTCAACAAAAAAGTTCAATACAGCAATATAAAGCTACTAGTGTACAAATGAAGAATCACAGTTATTAAATTTTATATTGCGTATATTTTTTAATTAGGCACGCTTTCGAAAAAGTTATCTGACTTCAAAAAAAAATTTCCTGACAATTTTAGGCTTTCCAGGTAGGATAGGCACCTTGTCATTACTAAGGTTTTCATTTGGTCTCTAGCGGAAGTACGGTAATGCTCATTTAAAAGATACTGCGTTGTTAAGGAATTTCGGTCATCGTACAATTTCGAGAGGAATTTTCTAATCGTGCGATCTACAGTCTGGAATCTAGAAATCACGGAATCATCATGACTGATTGAATCCTTCCTGAAGAAGAGATCAGCCCACTTTTTGATTCAACTTGGCAGATTTTGAAACTTTGGATTGATGAAATTATGGAGGCTGGCTGAACTCCTCTTCAGAGCGGAGATTGTGTTTGCTTTTCGTATTAATTTATTTATCAAATGGAGACAAATAGCTCATGTACTTAGAATGAATAACTCTTATTTATCAAATTTGACAAGGTAAATTATTTAATCTTGGTAGAAGGTGGGCAGCTCGTTTCCGAGAATCACTTTGCGCTCGATTCCTTTCTCGGTAATGACACCAAGGCGAATAACTCCACCACTGCTGCCATCACGCGCCATTGCGAGGGCCAATGCTGTAAACAAATTTAGGAAATTATTATTACTGTAAAATAGATTTTGATATAAGTAACAAACCGTAACAAACCGTAACAAAATATTTCTACCCCCGCCCTCCTCCGCCCTTTTACTGTACGCAATTTTAAATTTCCAGAAATGTTTTGATAGTTACTGTTATTAGAATTAGGCAGGGTCTCCGAGAACTTAATTTTCAAAATTCCCTGATTTTATCTTAACTAATTTTTCAGTTTCTTTGATCATTAATACTCGAAAACACTGCAATTCCGCAAGAAAAGTTCCCGTTATAGAGGACAAGGAGGTCCAAAGGGGACGGGAGAGTGACGCTGCTAGGTCAGCGGAGAAACTCCACAACAACGCAGGAGCGTATGAAAAAAGCGGGCAGTATCCGCAGCGGTTAATCGTGTCGTCTGCTTCAGTCATTTTCACACAGTGGCTAAAATGTCGCAGGACATTCGCTTCAGTTTGCTCTCACTCAGTGTTTAGGCTATGAATTGCGTAATTGGTATTACGAAAATATCGAAGAAAAACAAGAGGAAGCGTTTATCTTTTAAAGAGACATATAAGCTTTCAGACGTAGTGAAATCAGGTGCCTCAAAACAGTCTATTTTTAAGAATTTATTTTTTGACCGGGAAATTTACAAATCTTTAGAAGAAAAATCTGTCCAAGTTCGACTTTAACTGCTTTCAAAATAATTAGTTGAATTATTATCTTTTTCAATTATGATACCATTTATTTTACAATCCGTAATTCGAAAATCTGTTAATTAAAAAATTTTCCATATTAGATTTTTCTTTTTAAGCTGAAATTTTTTATTTGAAGAATTTCAAATTGCAGATTTGAGGATTGGACAAATAAAAATTAAAAGCGTTTAAAGTAAGAAAAAAATTGATAAATGATAAAAAATATTTATCTTTTAACACTTATTAAAATATTTTGAGGTTCTAAAAAAACTTGAAAAATAATTTGGGGGCGAAAGTAAAATTCGCAGGGCCAAGAGGTGGCCACGGTCGAGAGTGGAATAAAATACTACATGCAACACTATTTCTCTCGCAAGGGCGCTAATTACCCGAGGGAAAAATCTACTTTCGTCCCTTGTTGCATATAGTATTTTATTTCACTCTCGATCGTGGCCACCTATTGGCCCTGAAAAGCGGGTTCGACGCATTTTCCTATAGCTTTGTTTACGCCTCGAATTTTGATCGACTAATTTTTACTTTCGCTTCGCAAATTTTACTTTCGGCCCGCAAATTTTACTTTCGCCCCGCTAATTTTACTTTCGCTTCGCAAATACAGTTTGCGGGAAATATTATGCTACTTTTATTAATTAATGTTAATAACTTAATTGAATTGATGGATCGGAATCTCGTAAAAAGAGGGGACGGACTGTGATCCCTGAAATACAAAGGTCCAGGGGAAAAAGAAAATAACGTACTGTTTTGAACGAGTTCGACTGTTTCTTCCCTGGACATGTTGGGCTTGTAGTTGGCGTCGACGTAGCCGTAGACGTAAGTAGATCCTGATCCACCGATAGAAATGGGTTGACGAACACACATGCCTCCAATTGGAACGCTATAGACTTGGCCGCCTTTTTGCGAATCCCATCCAGCTACGAGGATTCCAGCCATCAGGGAATCACGGTAATTGTAGCACATTTCGCGGAAAACGTTAGCGGCTGTTTCTACCAAAGGCGACTGACCCAATTCCATTCTGAAGATAGGAAAGCATTACTTTTATTCGTTACTTCATACATTCAGGTATGCAAATGACCCATTTTTCCAAATAAATTTCCTGATTAAGTTTGGGAACACTCAGTTAATAATAGATGCAAATTTAAAAATTAGAGACAAATTTAAAAAATAATATATTAAATTTTTAAACTAAAATAATGAGTTTTCAAAAACAAAAAAAAGAATTCTTAACAATGTAGTTTAACTTTGAACCAAGAATTTGCATTTTTAACCAAAAGAAATTAATTCTATTGAAAACAAAACAATAATAGTTGTTATTTTAAACAAAAAACATTTTTAATTTTTAAGTTAAAAACAGTTGAATTCATGAAAGATGAATTTTGAATAAAATATTTGAATCCTCAATCAAACATTTGCATTTTTGGGTAAAAAAAATTTATACCGGAATTTTCTGTAATATAGTCTAATATTGTCACAAATTTGAATAAAATAGTTTCATAACATTTTTCCAGTATTCAAATTATGTACAGTCTGAATTTGAAAGTGTATAGTGGGAAATTCAAAAATTTGAATGGAAAATTAACTTTAATCTTTAAACAAAATTTTCAGTTTTCTGACCAAATATTTTTAAATTATTAAAAATCAATTTCACATTTTATTTAAAATGTTAGGGTAAGAGCACCAATTCTTGCCCCCCCCCTTCCATTGTTGGCACCCTTCACTAAATTTTATGAAATAATAAGAGAATAGAGATAAATAGCAGATTTTTTTTTCAATAGTGCAGACATTTTTTCGCAGTAATATGTATTCATCTTTTGCTAAACAATAATGTATGTGTTCTGAAATTACAAAATTCAGCCTTGATTCCAAGCTGCTAAAATTTTTCAGGTTAGCTAAAGAAAATCTTTAGATAATTGCAGTTTTCAATTTACCCCCAGCAACGTTATAATTAACAGAAGTGCCTATTTTCTTTTCAGCACATTTCGAAGAAATTTAAAAATTATTAATAAAAAAATTACTAAGATTTAACTATAATTTGTTCAATAAATAATATGGGGTGCCAATGAATTTTCAATCTAAAGCACTGTATGCAATTCTTGGCACCCACCTGCCAAGAATTGGATTGTATGTTCTTGCAATGATTTCTATTCTTTGCAATCGGAAAAAGTAGGGTTATGTTCGTTTGTTGTTTTTAAAATTCACAATGAAAGCGAATTAAAAGCAAAAACAATATTTTGAAGTAAATTACTGGAGCTCTACTTAAAACAATTAAGTAGGTAATTATATTTAGTGATATATGTTATTCAGAAATAAGAGTAAATTCGCAACTTAGGGACGAGACTTAAAAACAAATCAGTCTAATGTATCACTCACAACTAGTCTGTCCAACAAAATTACTGCCTGATTTTCATTTAGAAAAAAAATCTCGGATGTAATTTTTAACACTTTTGAAAATTTGTTGAATAATAATAATAATAAGGTTGATTTAAATAGTGTAAAGAGAAAATAAGTTTTTTGTATTCAGTTTTCAGGTTACCATGCAATTTACGAAACATTACACGATTCTGAAAACTTGAGACGAAAAGCGATTTAAACCTAACATGTACAAGAAATTGCTATAAAATTGGTAAAAAACGTAAATATTTATGAAAGATTAGGAACGAGGGGAAATCAATTTAAAAAAAAATAAAGCTAAGACTTAAGGAAGCTAAAAACCAAAAACGAAGACGCCGAAATGAAAATTCGGAAAAAGCCCAAGAAGATAGAAATAGAAAAAAGTTAGAAATCATTAAGGGCATGTGATACTTAGAAAATTGTCGATTTTACCAGTTTTAGGTTCCCCGGCTTTTTTCTAGAACAATAAATATTTTGTCTTAAAAATTTGGGAAATGATAGAGAACATGCTAACGGACGTGCCCACACGCTTTTTTTGTAGGGTAATTCAAAAAAAATTTAATTTAGTAAAATGTGATTAATTTGCATAGCGCTTAGGAAATAGTATCGATTTTTTCAGTGTTAGATTCCGCCAGCTTTTTTCCTAGGATAAGAAATATTTTGCCTTAAAAATCTGAGAAATGATAGCGAATATGCTAACGGACGTCCCCAAACACTTTTTTTGTGTTTTTTTTTATCAAAAAATTGTTGATATTGCTAACAACGTGCGTGTATATTTCGAGGTTATGTGTGTTACAATTCACCCGAGCGTTACTTCCAAACTACACAATATTTTTGGCCGAAAACTTTGGACTTACAAATAAACATAGTAACTAATCTCCCGGAACTAACCTTGTTTGCAGGCTATCAAAAAAGTTTATTTCATAAATAATTTCCAGATTATCGAAAAGGCAGAGATGAAAAACGACGTAACCTCAAAATAATGCATATGCATAAAATTTTTATTTAGCACAATAAATTTTTTTTGTTATTATCCCTCAAAAAAGAGTCCGGGGACGTCCCTTATGATATTTCATAGCATCTCCGAATTCAGTTTTTGAAAATTTTCATTTTTGCGAAAAAAAGCCGGGGAACCTGTAAGTATCACATGCCCTTAAGGGCATGCGACACAGTGGGATTCCTACATTACCAACCTCTTTTTTCCATTGAACAAAATTTTTTTGTGAACCATAGACCTTTTTTGGTAAATGAAATATCGAACTCAAAATTTGAGTAGAGCATAAGAAGACATTATTCTACGTTTATGTACTGCATTTGAATCGGAATTAAAAAAAAAAATTATTTCTGAAATTTTTTGTCAAATTTCGATTTAAATGCAGTACATAAACGTAGGATAATGTCTTCTAATGCTCTCCTCAAATTTTGAGTTCGATATTTGATTTACAAAAAAAGTTCTATGGTTCAAAAAAAAATTTTGTTCAATAGAAAAAAGAGGTTGGTAATGTAGGAATTCCACTGTGTCGCATGCCCTTAATGATCTTATTGATTCTGCTAAAGGAGTTACTAGAAAAATAAAGTTAAATGCTAAAGACATTAACAAAAACTTTTAAGAAGCCTAGGATCACAACCTCTGAATTTGAACTAGACAGACGCTGATAATTAAGTAATTTGAGCCAGACTAGTTGTTTCTAAATGAAAAATAATTTATAAACAATGTTTCTCTTCACTATTCACTTCTTAGTGATGAATTTTTAGGCTAATGAGCTCATTTGAATTATTTTTTCAGTTTCTAATATATATTGAGGTAAATAAAGCTTAGAATTTGATACTCTATTATATTAACACAGTCATATTAATATTACATTTATGACACATACAATTTTTGATATTAATTGCTTTCTCAAAGCCTGAAGTTTGCCTGAACCTGCCAACAATTGGGTACATTACCCTATTATTTAGTTTTAGAATCATCAAAATTCTTATTTATTTATGGCAGGCTTCCCTGTCTTTTCTCTATGTCCCCTTTCTTCTTTTTTTCTCGCCATTCCGCACAAATGCAAACTGAATTAATAGAACCCAATAAGAAAATTGAACTACTGTTGAAATTATTTCGATGAAAATGCAACCATTTTTTAAAAAAGTCATACTTTTTGTTTGAAAATTCATGTATTTTGTTGAACATTCATCTTTTTGGTTTATAAATGCATCTCTTTCAATTGAAATCTAATCTTTTTGTTTAAAAATGCAACTGTCTGGTTAAAAATTAATTTGGTTTGGTCAAATAATAACTTATTTGTTGGAAATTATTTGTGTTATAGAAAATTTGTATTATGGGCTCGAACATTCAACAATTTGGTAGAAAATTGAGCCGTTTGGTTAAAAACTTATCTATTTTGTTGCAAATTGGCCTTTTTGTAGAAAATCAATTTTATTGTTTAAAATTGAAACTGGCTGAAAATGATTCCGTTTTAGTTCAGGATTCAAGAATTTTTTTAAATTTCATTTTTATTTGTTAAATCCAACTGTTTTTTATTTTTAATTAAAATCCTTTTTTGCTGGAACATCAACTATTACTTTTTTTGTTAAAAATTCAACTCCTTCGTTGAAAGTTAAATTACTTCCTGGAAAGTTCTTTTAGCTGAAAATTCAATTTCTTTAGTGAAAATGCCACTTATTCATTAAAAATTAACTTTGTGTAGAATCTTCACATTCTCAAGTTGAAATTTTAACCTTTTTGTAGAAACTTCGTATTTACGGCTCGAAAATTCCACAATTTGGTAGAAAGTTTAACTGCCTAGTTGAAAATTTGCCTTTTTTGGTAGAAAACAATTTTTTTTTAGTTCAAAATGCTACTCTTTGTTTGAAAATTTATGTTTGCTGATTCGACTCTGGTTCCAAGTTGAACTACTACTGCCTTTAGAATTGATTTTTTTTGGTTGAAGATTTATAATTTTAGTTGAAAATTCGATTTTTGGTTTGTTTATAGAAAATTAGTCTTTTTTGCTTGAAAAATCAATAACTTCGTACAAAATTATAATGTGTGTATAAAACTCGTTAAAAAAATTTTTAGAAACAAAGACAATATAAAATAAAAAATCTCAAGTAAAAAATTCTTCTTGGTTGAAAATTCAACTGCAAATTTATATACGTTGTTGAAAGTTGATATTTTCCGATTTAAATATTAATCTATCTTGTAAAAAATACATGTATACTTTCTTAATAACCTATGTTTTTTTATCAAAAATTAATCTTCTCTGTTAGAAAATCATCTAATTAGCGAAGAAGTTTAAAAATATTTTTAAAGGAATACGAAAGAAATAGTAGCAATATCAGACAAATGTGAGAAAATAGTGTCTTTAGTATCATTTATTTTGAAATAGTATCAAAATAGTGTCATCGCTCAAAAAAAGTGTAAAATAGTATGAATAGTGTAGTGAGTCCGAGGCCTGCATTATTCGCAATAAAGTTAGAATAATTTAGAATAATAAAATAGAAATAACAATAAGCTGAAATAAGTTGAATTAAAAAAATTTTTTTAAAAATAAAATTCTTTATCCTTTGGACCAGTTTTAGGAAATTAGAAAGTTCGGTTACAATTTTTTTGCGTTTGTTGAAAATACGAAAACAAAAGACTGGATGATTGCATGATGATTCTCAGAGAGAACTTTGACGATCGAAATTTAATTTTGTTACTTACAAAACGGAATCTTAATCAACTTTTTAAGGTATTTATCACTAAATTTGAATAAAGGAAATACTATTTTGTTTGAAATTTGTGTGGTTTAATAGGTACTTCAAACTTTTCACAAGGTTCGTGTACATATTTAGATATTTATGAAGAGAGTGCAGTTAGAATAAGTACGCTATTCTTTTAGGAAAGGTACGACAAAACAAGACAATATTGCAAATATCTTATTTCGACATTATTTCGAGCAAGTAATAATAATTATAATACTTTATTAATTTCAATATTATAATAAGTTTTAGAAACTTTTAAATGATTTTCGAGGCATGCAACATTATTACAAGCAGTTGGGAAAATTATTATTGTAAAATAAAATTGCTTTCTTGTTACATTTATGATAACGTTCTCTTAAAATGTTAAGAAAAACCAAAATTAAAATAACGC
Organism: Belonocnema kinseyi; assembly: GCF_010883055.1. Lineage (NCBI taxonomy): Eukaryota > Metazoa > Arthropoda > Insecta > Hymenoptera > Cynipidae > Belonocnema > Belonocnema kinseyi. The sequence continues at coordinate 52,199,109 of NC_046663.1, forward strand.
ATTAGTAAAGTAAATATTGGATCAATATTTCGCAGTAAAATAATTTTTTTTTGCTATTAATAAGTTTTCTTCAGTTTAGGTGCTTATATTTCATGGAAACTCATCTTAGTTTAGAAAAATAAAACTTTATCTAAAATTTTCCAAATTTAACTCACGATGATCAGTACGAAATACAAAGAAATCCCAGGCCATTTTTTTATTTTTTCCCGGTTCACAAACATTTTTCACAATGAAATCAAAAAAATCAAAAATTACATTTTTGTTATAAACTGAACACTTCTTTAATTTAAAGTTAAGTTATTTTCATTTTACAGTTTAAAAATTCTTAAAAGGCTTCAAAAACTTACTTCAAAATCTTGAAACATCCACATGTTGTTTTACAATTATTTAACCTTTAAATTATTTTTGAAGTTTTTCAGAACTTCTAAACATCTTTTAAAATTATTCGAATTCTTCCTAAAATTTTTTTTTAATTCTGTAAAATTAAAAATATTTCATTAAAATCTTTCAGATTAATGTTTGCAATCGTTTTAAAAATTCTCATAAAATTAACCTTTCATAATAAAAAGTAATTTTCAATTTTCATAGGAATCTTAAGAAATTCATTTTATTTTTTTACGGCTTTCATAATTCTTGAAAAGCTTCTAAATTTTTGTTAGAAATCTGCAAAAATCTATATTTTGTTTTAAATCAGGCCGTGGGCTATTTGCACCGAAATTTCGGTACAAATAACCGGATTTTGATGGCATATGTACACTTCGTTTAAATTATTTGAAATTTTAAATTAATTTTAAATCTTTTCAGACCTTCTAAATATCTATTCAATTGCTCGAATTTTGGCTAGGAATGATAGGTGTTTAACATTTATTATACTTCAAAATTCAACAATTTTACTTGTAAATTAAATTTCCTCAAATAGAACAATTCAAATTGCAACGCTCAAACTTTAGTTTTTTTGTTGTTGTTAAGTTTTGAATATTTTATTTATAATTACTTATTTTACATGAACAATCCAATATTTCTAAATATCATGCAATTGTTATTTTTCTTAATTAACATTTGTTATTTTAAAGTTCTTTTAAAATTGAAAATGGTTTATAAAGTTTCAATCGGACGTCAAATTTTGTACTGATTCCGAATCGTTTTGTAAAATCAATTGTTATTCACTTTTTGAATCTTAAATTACAATTAAATTTTGAAAATCATTATAGTTTATATTTACATTTGATTAATTAAAAAGGTTTTATAATCCAATATTGTATATTTCCAGCGCAAATAATTTTGCAAGTCCTTAAAACTGCAGTTTAACATCTATTCAATGGAAAATGTACGCTTGAAAATTAGAATCCAAAATGGGAAATTCGTAAGTAAAATATTTTCAAATTACGCATTGTAAACTGAATTATATCATTTCCTCGTAAACGATCAAAGATATCGTAGAAAAGTCTCCATGTTTTTTATTTTGTTGTTGTTATCAAATCGGAAAAACAAGTATCGCCTAATCTCCTCTAAAAAATAATTAAAACACAAAATTAATTCACGCATTAATAATATCGAAGTTTTGAATGAAAAACTTTTACTTGTTCTTTTTTTCAATTTTTTTTCTTAGTTTCATTTTGTTGAAAATTGAATCAATTAAAATTTTTTAGTTTAATTACTACAGATTCATCTAGTATCCCGTGTTCTGAAATGCCGATCAACGATATAATATAGTTTCGTCTACATAAATTTAAAGTAAATTGCAAATATAATAATAAGAAATAAACATACTGATGGAATCCCAGGTGATACGACACGATGTTTGCAATAGCTTGGGTGTCTGCAGCCGAACCGGAACGACAGCAGTAAATATTGTCGGTTATTCTCGTTAATTTGTCAGCGTATCTATTTGCGACATACGATCTGCAAAAAATAAAATTTTCATGTTAGCTTTGCGACACTTCTTCAAAATTTTAAAGTATTTTTTATCCATAAATTCTTTACTTTTACACTTCACTATAGAATTGATCACGACAAGACTTCGTAAGTTGAGAGTTGTGACAGGGCCTTGAATTAAAAATGAAAATAAAAGTTTACAGCATACTTTTTACCCAGTCATTTGTCTTTATTCGGTAAACATTTTATTTTAAATCATTCAACTTAAAATGTCTTGTAGAATCTCTGAAAGAGTTAAAAACCCAAGAATATACAATAGTGCCGTTTTTCTATTAGTATGGTATGTGGTATATCGTAATTTTTTTAAATTTAAGTAGTAGCTATTTTTGTAATTGCCATAAAGTTATTACCCCGTCGTTGAACGAGAATCTGCACCAATTACAACGCCTCCGTTGAATTCGGCGGCCATAATTGACGTCTGAAAGAAGTTTTAATTTTTATTTTAGAACCATCATATTCACTTACTCATATTCTAAGAATATCATAATTTCTTGGTTTTTTGGGTAAATGAAGTACCTAAAATGCAGAAAATTACTAAATTTAAACATTTAGATCAAAGACTCATTTGAAGCTAGGATTATCCTTAATGCAAAAACAACTTTTAACGCTTCAAGTTTGAATTCATTAATTTTGAAAGTTTCCTATTAGAAAGCATATAATTTTCAAATGATTTAAAATAATTAAGCTATAAAGTTCACAATATTTTTCGCAATATTTCATATTCTGTCATTTTGAACGGTGAAAATGAGTAATTTTTTGTTGATACAGAAATCACATTTATCAGTAAAAAAATCTATGCAATCATTTTGAATATCGCTTGATACTATACGATATGATTTTTCTTTGCTTTAAGATTCAAAAAGCTATGATTTTAAACTTCTTAAGTTTTGGACCTCTCGAATTTCAAATTTCACAATGTTGCAGTTTAAAATTCAAATATCAAATATATGGGACAATTTCGCTATTAAATCTTTCAAATTTTCATAATAAAAGCCTTGACAGTTAGTTTTAACTTTAGTCATTTTGGATGTAATTAAAAAGCAATTTTGAATTGAAAATCTTAAAATTGTGCAATTGTAAACATTGGAAACAAATTAAAGCATCTTGTTTCGTATGTTTTTTTAATTTTAATTTTCAATGAAAATTGTTAAAACTGTCCAAGTTTTTTAGTTGAAGATTTAAGCAAATAAATCATTCAAACTGAAAAATATTTGACTGGAAAATTTCAAGAATGAATAATACTGCCAAAGAAAGTGTTTAAATAATTGAATGATTTGAAATTTAAAAATTATTTGTTTAAAATAGAATAGTTAGAAATTCAACTATCTAAAATAGAAACCTAAGTAACTGACAACTTTATTTGATTTGGAATGGTAACATTTCTGAGTTCTGAATTTTCATGTTCAATTCTACATTTTCATTATGCCCTTTCATAAGTTTCAATTTTGCAATTAAAATTAAATTGGTTGAACTTGTAAATGTTAACAATTAAAAAACTATTCATTTTATAACGATTTAAATTTAATGTTTCCTATTCAAAATTACGATCAGAGATTATCTATCTGTTAATATTTATTTTGAACGTTTTTTTTTCAAGAAAAATTAAATTAATTGTTTAATTTGAAAAACATATGTATAATCAGTTTGAGTGTTAAATTCTACTTTTTTAATGTAATAACAATTTAAATTTCTAGAAATTCAAAATCTTTGCCACCGAATGATTCAATTCAGTCTTCAATTTTAATTGCCTTAAACTTAAAATTATTCAAATTCAAAAGTTGTCACTTTTTAAATATTTGATTTCAAAGGCTTTTAGTTAGAAATAATACAATTTCAAACAGTTTGAATTTAAAATGATCCAATTGCCAAAATTGAATCATAAAAATGTTCAATGCTTAACGTTTTGAAATTGTACTTTTCGAAATTTTAATCTGAAATGATTCAATTGTTCAATTTTGAGAGCTTCAGTTTATACATTTTTTAATTTCAGATAGAGTTTATTCTTGTAGATTCCATTAAAAATACTGTCCTTTTTAAGTTGCTTAATCTGAAATAGTTTGAAATGGAAAATTTTCAATTTAAAATCGTGTAATATATGTTTTTAAATTTCACACGCTTTCAATTCAAAATTATTAATTATTGTTCCAAAAAGGTTTAAAATATAAGATTTTAATAATGGATTTTTCAATTATTTATAATTTTTAGTTCTATGAAATATTGAAATAAAAGCCTAAAGACGTGAAAGTGTGCATTTATTGCCAGTATATAATAAAACAGATCTCTGTATTTTCCTTTATCAGGCACTAAAAGGGCCTCATCATACTAATTTTATGACTTGAAGTCAAATGATCTCTCGCAAAAACGTTTGCCAATGCTCATCGGCATCTGCAATTGATCATATGTAAAAAACTGTGTGTTTCGCAAAGAGAGTATCTTTTTTTCCTATACCGGGATATCCTCGAATTCAATAAAAAGTTCTACTTCACTGCTTTAATATTCCAGAGATTTTCAAAAACAGGACAATACAATTTAGAAGTACTGACAAATTAATTTTAAACTAAAATTAAAAGAATGTTGAAGATTTTAAAATCGAAATTTTTACAATAAGATAATCAATGTTTTTTAGATTAATAATTCGATCTAATTATTATTCTTAAATTCTTTTTCATAAAAAAGTAAGATTTTGCTTCTGAAAGTGTATATTTATTAGTAATTGAATCACTTTCCGTCCCATTAATATAAAAATATTACTATTTTTATGAGGAAATATTAGGGGCGTGGAAGAGAGCATGAAAAAAAGGAAACAGAAACGTTTGACAGAACAAGAATCATTTCATCGCCCACGCATGGCTGTCGAATTTATGGCACTATCATTTAATTTTTGTGTGGAATAAACGGCTTAATTGACAAAACGTTTCTGTCAAATTGAACTTTATTATCTCTGAAATGTATTAATTTTATTTGCGAACTAAAAAGCGAATTTAAAAATGTGCGTGCAAAAGCAGCGAGATCAAGCAAATTATTTGAATTAAAAAATCCACAGAGCTTCAAAGTTTTTCAAATGATAAAAATAAAAATATGAGTTCGAAACACTACATAATTCCACTAAAACTGACCAAAAATGTCTCCAATTAAAATTCTGATAATATCGCACGTCTTCCGGCTAAAAAGCGTAATTGTTCACTGCGTTATGGACCGGTCATTTCCCAATTTTCTCCAGTCAAATACTTTCCGGGAAACTCAAACATTTATTTTAATTCGCGACATTCATTCTAAACATTCTTTGAAACAGAGCAAAAAATTGCAAAATTAATTAATTTTGAAACAAATGGTTAACTTTTCCAAGACAAAATATAAATTTCCAACAAAAAAAGGAATAGTTAAACTTTTAATTGAAAAAAAAATTAATTTTTAACGCAAAAAAACAACAGATTTTCAAAAAATAGTTCAATTTGCAATCTAACTGATGAACTTTCAACTCAAATGATGAATATTCAACTGGAATAGTTGAATTTTAAATTTAAAAAATGAGTTTCCAACTAAAACGATGAATTCTGAACTGAAATAGTTAAATTTTCAAGAACAAAAAGTTCATTTTTATTAAAACAGATTAATCATCACTTAAAACTTAAATAATTAAATTTTAAGCTCCAAAGTTTAATGTTCAACCAAGCACAACAATTTTCAAATAAAACTATGCAATATTCAATTGGAATAAGTTTAAATTTCAATTAAAAAAGTTACTTTACAAAAAAAAATTAACTTTAAAAAAAAAATAGTTACATTTTCAAACAAAGTGATGAGAATAATAAAAATCGTTATAAATTTGTAATAACAATTTATGAAAATTCTATAAATACTGTTAGTTTCGTTATATGATGGTGCATATTTTCTGAAATTTTTATCACAAAATTCCTATTATTTTAGAACTTATGGCAAGTTGAACACAAAAAATTCGTATTTTGCGATTGCAGAAAAAAGTAACATTTTCTTCATTATTTCGTAAATTAATGAAGTTATCACATTTATTCATAGAACTATAAATATGCGCAATAAAATTTTCTATTAGGATATGTTATTATAAAATTAAAATTTGACCTAAAAAAAATATGGCCCAGGGTTCAACTAAACGACGGCATTTCGGTCGTATCCCCTTTTGATCGCTAGCGGTACAATCATAACTACAATTTTATTCGATTTGTTTTTGAAAAACAGGGTTGCTACAAGAGTCTGGTTAAAAAAATCCACGACTTTTCCAGGATTTCCAGGTAAAATTTTGAAAAAATTCCAGGTCTACTTTTTTTTTTAATTCAGCCAATTAAATTGAATTGTAATAAACAGGATGAACGTTTTAATAGGAGAAAAAAATTCCCTGTCATTTCCTGGTTTTCAAACATTTTTGACGGTCAATAAAATTTAAAAAATTTAGCTTATTCTAATATTTTTTTATTCTAATAAAAAAATATTAGAATAAGCTCTATTCTAATAATTTTGTATTTGAAGCAATAGACCATAAACAACAAATTAAAATATTCAAAGTGGAACTCTTGAATTTTAAACTATTAAAATTATAGTTTAAAAGTTTTTTAATTCGAAAATTGTGTATTCAAATGCAATTACAATTAAAAATAAAATGCAGATAAACTGCGAAATTTAGAACTTTTATCAATTATAGAGTTTCGAAGATTCAGATTAAGTTTAAAAAATATAAATCCACGTTAACATTTTCAATACTTTAAATAAAGGAATCAAGCAATGAACTTTAAAAATTTTCAAAATTATATCATTTTCAGTGATTTTAAGCTATACAAATTAAAAATTGAAAATTAACTTTTTTTTAACTTAACTGTTCTTGAATTAGAAATTAAATGATTTTGATTTCAAAACTTTTAAGCACCCTTGAAAAGCTTCAAAATTTTAGTTCGAAAACTTGAGAAATCTAGAAGAACTTTTAAATATATTTTTAAATGAATTGTTTTTTTTCTACAACTTTTAAGAAATCCTGAAAATTAAAAAAATTCTTAAAATTTCAATTTATAAATATAAATAGTACACTTATTATTTTAAGAAAACATTAGAGTAATTTTAAGATTATTATTATTCAGAGATTTCAAAATTATCAAAAAAGTATCTGGAAGCGTTTAAGGACTTTTTTTTTAATTTGCAGGATTTTCCAAAAATTGTAGGAAAAATTCGATTAATTTTAAAATATATTTAGAAATTCTGAAAAAAATGTTACCGCACGTCGTTTAAATTACCTGAAATCATTTCAAGTATTTAATTAATTTTGAATGTTTTCAAAACTTTTAAATATCTCTCAAAATTATTCAGATTTTTTCTACAAATAATAAGTTTTCAATTATTATTTATGAAACAATGAAAATTGTAACGTTAAAAGTTTAAAAGTTCTTCGAAATTCTAGACACTCAAAGCTTTCTATGTAAAACAATTAATTTTTGAATTGTTTAATTTCAAATATTTGGTTTTAATTTACTCATCTTAAATAAACACCGAAATATTGCTGAATATTAAATACTTATTCCATTTTTAAATTAATTTTTTTTTAATTAAATGGGTTAAAAATGGAATAATTTAGACTCAAACAATATTTTAATTGTTAAAAAAAGCCTTTAATTACGACTATATGATTATGGAGTTATTTTTAAGTTGGGAATAGTTTATAAGTTTGAACCGCACGTTTACATTTTTAAGGCTAAAAAATATATTAATCAATTAATTTATCAAATTTAATATAAAAATGATATAAAGGAAGGCCTAAAACTTTGAATGAAAAATATTTTATTGATAAATCATTAAAATGTTTATTTTAAAATAAAATTATCGGAATAAATGATATATTAATTTGAATTTTTATCAAGACTTTCGAATTGAAACAGTTACAATCTGCAAATTCTCCAATTTGGAACGGATTTAGAATCGTTTCCTCCAATCAATGCAAGTTTGAGCGGGCCTTCGGGCACAGACCTTTTAAAATCAAAGGTGAACAGACCGACAACTGTAATTTTGTGATTTCGAACTCTCTTTTGTTAAAGCTCTTTAGCTTTAACGAACACATTCTCATCACGTATCTCGTGCTTCGCACTCGATTTTGTCCAAAATGTCAACTTTTCTACACAATACACAACACTCTTATATCAATTATAATACATTTTTATGTAAATCTGCTTGGGATTACTAATTAAAAAATGCAAAATAAAAAGCAAATTGTAATTATCATGATTAGTTTTGTATTTCTTTCTTATTTTGCTTTAAATTGTATTCTAAGCTGCTCTGAAACATGTATCATTTCAATAAATGTATATCATTACAATTCATAATATGCATAAAAATTGAATCATACTAATTCTAATTTCGTTGTTTTTATACTTTTTTTATTTTTAACGTTGTTTTTTACTATTAAATAAAAACTACTGCGCATCGGCACAACTTTTGTCTGGTAATTTAAGTTCATACCTTGTGTTGTTTTTTCAAACAAATTTAATATTTTTATTTTGAATGTTGTTTTTTACGATTAAAGCAAAAGCTACGTGTCCTATCAAAAATTATAGCTCTTTTTTGGATGAACCATTTTTGTCTCATTTTTTTTGTAGCTTATATCGAAAAGTGATTCATTATAAATTGTAGTTCTGTCCAGGGCGCGCAATTTGGGCTTTTTCATTTTTTTCGTATCTTGCATAGCTTGACCAAAAAATAGAATTTTTCATTATTTTTGGTATGATCAAATTTGGAATTTTCAACTTTTTGACCAAATTCAAAAAGTTGTTATCATAATCTTGTAGAGCTTTCAAAAAGCAACGTTTTTCTTCTCCATACTTTTTTTCGTATCATGCGTTGTTTGGCTTAAAATGTTCATTTTAATTTGTTTCTTTGGATTTTGAAAATGATATAACACTAGTAATTTTTAATTTTTCGAAAAAAGTCATTAGGATAAATTGTTGAATTTTTTGAATACTATGAATAACCGTACAGAAAATATTTCAATTTTCAAAAAAGTGGTCTCAAAAAAATTCAAAATGTGCCCACTTTTTGAATTTGCATCCAAAATTCTCCAAATTTGAATTTTCAACTTTTCGACCAAATTAAAAAAGTTGTTATCATAATCTTTTAGGGCTTTCAAAAAACAAAGTTTTTCTTCTCATGACTTTTTTCCATATCATACGTTGTTTGGCTTAAAATGTTTATTTTAGTTTGTTTTTTTTTGGATTTTGAAAATGATATAACACTAGTAATTTTTAATTTTTCGAAAAAAGTCATTAGGATAAATTGTTGAATTTTTTGAATACTATGAATAACCGTACAGAAAATGTTTCAATTTTCACAAAAGTGGTCTCAAAAATATTCAAAATGTGCCCACTTTTTGAATTTGCATCCAAAAAGGCTGGCTAATGAACTTGATCTTTAGTTTGGGACACTAAACGAGTGTACCAATGGGCAATCTAATAGATTACTTTTTTCAAAAATTATCGTGTTCACAGACAGACAGGCACATTCGTAAAAACCTGTTTTTCGGATTCAGGGGGTCTCAAAACGTGGACATTTGACAAAAACTGGGGGGGGGGG
>NC_046663.1:52208634-52211905 GCF_010883055.1 Belonocnema kinseyi
CAAATTTTACATAAATCTAATACCTTCTCTGATGAGAATGTAATAATTCATTTATATTTAGAGTTGATGCAATAAAACTGTTTTTGATCAAAAAGTGTCAACTTCATACGCTTTTAATTTTTTATTGTTTAAATCTTCAAGACTGCACTTTAATTATAAAAAAAATGTTGAAATCGAACTTGGGCAGATTTTTATTCTGAAAATTCGTGAAATTCCAGGTCAAGAAATAAACTCGCTGTCATATCCCGGCCATCCTGAACAAATTATAATGCAATGATAATGGTTCATCAATAAATTTTATTAAATTCAAAACAATTTTCAATATTATTTTTATCAAAGTGAAAAAAAGTATATTATGTAATCATAACCATTTTTTATTATTTTAAGAACAATTATAGTCGAACTATTCATGCAAAGATTAGGATTACAATTGAAAATAAAAGTAATCTAAAAAAGTCTGAACTTTTTAACAAAGTTTAAATAAAACTTTTAGATAGAAAGAACTAATAAAATTGTCTATATTCCAGGGCTTGTAGCAATCCTGAAGAAGGGTCTGAAAACACCTACTGCTTTGACGATTACATTCTCATTACGAAATTCGCGCTCGATAATTTGCGTTCAATTGGAAAACGTCAGCAAGATAATTCGTAAATCTTGTTTAAATCACGGTGGCCGTTTTAATCATAAAAATAATTTCCCGGTATACATAAAAATATATAAATCCACGCTATCGTTTTTAATTCTCTAAATAAAAAAAAACTCAATCTGTTATATTTAAAACTTTCAAAAGTATATCATTTTGAGGAATTTTAAGCTAGTTAAAATTAGAAATTGAAATTTTTAACTGAACACTTCTTAAATTAGAAATTCTATTATTTTAATTTTAATTACATTAAAAATCCTTGAGAAGCTTCAACATTTTATTTGAAAATCTTTAAAAATCTAGAATTTGTTTTAGATTTGTTCAAATCAAAAATTATTTTTGAAATTTTTCCAGAACTTCTAAGTATCTGTCCAAATTAATTCAATTTTTCTTACAACTTGTAGGAAATCCTTTAAATTTTAGAAATTCCCTCAAAATGTTGATGTTTAAATAACAATTGAACATTTATAATTTGTAGACAAATTTGAAGAGATTTTTCGAAGTTTTGAAAAGATTCAAAATTAATTAATTTCAAACTTGAAATAATAGCCTGAATTAACATAAAATGTAGATTTTTGCAGATTTTAAACAAAAAATTAGAAGCTTTTTAAGAATTTACTCAATTTACTTGTCTTAATTAACCAGACAAATATTGCTGAACATTCAATAATTAATCATTTTCGTAATTCAAAAATGTAAAATTAAATGGATCAAAATTCGAATATTTTCAACTGAAACATAGTTGAAAATAGTTTATAAAGTTGCAGTCAGACGCTCAAATTTTTTTTAATAATTAAGACTTTTAAATTGAAACCTTTTAATTCTTAAGGTTAAAATCTAAAAATTCCTAAATTTTGAACTTATTTAAAATCGTTTTGTCAAATTGCTTTTTGTTCACTCTTTAATGCATAAAGTACAGATCCCTTAAAAAAATTGGTTATTTATTTATGAAATAAAAATGGTTTTTGTCAAAAATTATCAACTTTAAAGGCTTTTAATTATTGTTCTATTCTCCAAGAAAGAATTTAAAACTTTTTAAAATTAAAAATGTAAGCTTAAAAATAAAAATCTAAAATGGAAATTTTTGTAAGTAAAAGATTTTTAATTTACGCATTGTAAACTCAATAATGGCATAATTAAAAAAGATAACACTTTAACTAATTATTTTTAAAAACTGTTGAAATCGACCTTTGAAAGATTTTTCTTCTACACATTTGTAAAATTCCCAGTCAAAAAATAAATTCACAGTTCATAAGCATAATTTCCAAACACATATATTTTATATCTAGTAGAAATTTCTGTTGATATTTATTAACCCATTAAAAAAAATTTTTTTCTTTTTTTGAAAATTTTCAAAATGTTGAAAAGCATATAACTTTTTGAAATTTAATCTAATTTAAAAATGTCATTAGGATAATTTACAAGTATTTTTTCCATGTACTAGAAAATTTGACAAAAATTTCTAAAACCCAGACAAAATTTTTATTGAAATTTTGAAAAAGCTTTAACTTTTTGAATTTTTGTCTAATCGAAAAATTTAAATGAGATAGTTTCTAAATATTCTTGATTTCTAGTGACGAATTTAAATGAAATTTCCTAATCAGTCAAAACATTTTTACATTAACATTCATGAGAGTGTAATGTAATCCTACAAATTTTTGATCTCTTGTTTTTAACGGATCTTTACGTTTCGGCACGCACAGAATCCGAAAATCATAAAATTGTGTTGTCTGTATGTCTGTCTGTCTGTCTGTATGTATGGTTACCTGAATGTTGTAGCCACGCTAACTTTTGAAGGATTTGTCCAATCGAGTCAGCATTTGATACACTTCTGAAGGTCCCCAAAATGAAGGTTAAGTTCGTTAATCAGATATTTAAAACCAAAATTAAAAAATTGAGGGCATTTTCAAAATTTCAAAATTTTTTTTTGGTTGAAATTTTATAAATTTTTGTCAAAGTTTCTTATATATGGGTACACGACTTGCAAATTATTTAAATAATATTTTTTATTTTGATGAAAATTAGAAAAGTTATATACTTTTCAAAAATTTGAAATTGTTCAAAAAATAGAAAAAAATATTTTATTCAGATCCAAAATTTTCACTAGATACCAAATATATTTCAAAACTAATCTAGCCGAATTTTTCGATTAGCCCACAATTGAAAAAATTATAGCATTTTCAAAATTTTCAAATTTTTGTTTCTTAAAATTATATAAATTTTTTTCAAAGTTTCTTATAAATGGGTAAAAGGCTTGCAGATTATCCAAATAAAATTTTTAAATTTGATGAAAATTAGAAAAATTAGATACTTTTTAAAAATTTGAAAATGTTCAAAAAATAGACAAATTTATTTTTTTTCATAGATTTTTTTTTTTTTTTCATTCCAAATTTTCACTAGATACCAAATATATTTCAAAACTATTCTAGCCGAATTTTTCGATTAGCCCAAAATTTAAAAAAGTAGAGGCTATATAACGTAACTGTTGAGCGCGAAGCGCGATTATCGCAATGAGAATGTAATCGTCAAGGCCGTAGGTACTTTTGAGAACATTCTTTAATGTCAAATTAAACAAAAAAAATGTTCAGCTTCACTTTATGATTGTAGTTTAGAGGGGTTTGAATTACA
>NC_046663.1:52212005-52222897 GCF_010883055.1 Belonocnema kinseyi
AAAGGGAAAAGGATTAAACAACCAGAGCAGGGTCCTATTAGGATCAGGAAAAAGCAGTACCAGACCAAAGTACAAACAACAAAAATTGTAATAGACACTTGATATAATAGTTTTTAACATACAATGTAGAAAATTTCGCATTGTTGTTTGTGCACAAATGTAGAGGGTAATGCAAAGACCGAGCGCGAGATAAATATATTATCGAGCGCGAAGCGCGAGGACCAACGGTTCTCGGGCTGATTTTTTTTCTATTTTTCTGAACATTTTCAAAATTTTCAAAAGTATCTAACTTTTCTAATTTTCATAGAAATGGAAAATTTTCTTTGAGTAATTTGCAAGTCTTCTACCAATCTAAAAGCAACTTTGGTAAATATTTCTAAAATATGAACAAAAAAAATTTCAAAAATTTGAAAATGCTCTAAATTTGTTAATTTTGGTTGGAAATATCTGCTTAACGAACTTAACCTTCATTTTGGGAATATTAAGAAGTTTCTCAAAGGCTGACTCGATTGGGCAAATCCTTCAAAAGTTAGCGAGGCTACAACATTCAGATAACCATACATACAGACAGAAAAACAGACAGAAAGACAGACATACAGACACCGACAAAATTTTATGATTTTCGGATTCTGTGCGTGCCGAAACGTAAAGATCCTTTAAAAACCAGAAATTGAAAATGTTGACGATTACATTACACTCTCATAAATGAGAATCTAAAAATTAATTTTCAACAAGAGTTAATCTTTCAAAGAATTAATTTTATTTCCAACATAAAAATAATATTTCCAACTAAAATTATAAATATTTAACTGTAATACTTGGATTTTTAACCGAAAAGGAGAATTTGTAAACACGAAGACTAGCTTGCAAAAAAAAAGATAATTTTCTACCAAGAAAATTGATTTTTAATCAAACATGTGGATTTTTAATGAAATAGTTGAATTAAAAAAAAAATGGACATTAAAATTTTCAGTTGAAGGAATTCATTTTCAACCAAACTGATGAATTTTCTACAAAAAGGCGAATTTTTCATTAAATACGTACATTTTAAAACAACTAGTTTAATTTCTAAATAAATCAAAAAATAAATCAAAATCTGAGAAATCTGCGACTGTAGATAAAGTGGAAATCACTTTTCTAAATTGACCAAAATTATTAAAATAATGAAAACTTGAATTGTGCTGGAAAATATAGTTTGCTGTCTTGAAAACGTTTTTTCACGTTTCATGACTAAAAAAATGCTTGTAATTCGATTGGTACGATTCATTTAATAAATGGTAACTAGCCACCGGAATACAGTGAAAAATAAAGCTTTTTTTGGATTGTTGGTCCCATTTGAAAGGTTATATTTCGCCGCAAAATGTGTGACTTTATCAGATTTTTGATCATATTTTCTTGGATATTACGAAGGATGTTTAACAGGAAGAATCTCGTAATTTTAAATAATTTTAGGTCAGTTTTAGTGGAATTGAGTAGACATTTGAATTATATGCTTCGTTCTTATCATTCAGGATATATTGATAAAAATATAACAAAATTTGCTTTTTCGGCCCACCCTACTTCACATTGTGATTTCTAGAAAACTGTAGTATTTAAAAGTTACAAAATTTGGCATGCTTATAATTAAACAATATTACATAATAATAAATTTAAATAATTAAAAATTACAACTATTGAAATTTAAGTATGCGCACTCGTAGAATTATTTTAAACTCAAATTCTTTAAACTTAGAATATTAAATAGAAAAATTATCTACTGAATCCGGTGTGTAATCTAATAATAAGATATAGCAAAACATTGAATGTTCTCACAATAGAAATATTCTTTAGCACTCTCTGTAATTCATTTACAAAATGTTTAAAATTCAAATAATTCTACAATTTGGAAGCTTCGGTAGCAAAATCCAGCTGACATAACCTCAAATCTGACCAAACATTTTCGAAACTTTTTACGCTTGTTATTACTCATCGTGTTACTCACGTTATTACTATATATAAATTTCAATAAGAACTTTTGGATGTTAATTATTGAGCATAGCTGTATGAAACTTAATACTGATAGAATAATATTATGTTTCATTTGCGTAAATTTTAAATGAATTGTGAATGACAGAAGGAAATTAATAATAGTTTGCACTGTCATGCTAACCTCAAAAATTGACTTTAGACTAAGAAAAATCAGGTAAATAACTTACCCCGGTACTGTGCTCTGCTTTCATCCAATCTGCACCCGTTATATCAGTCATTCCAGGAGCAACTGATTGATAAGGTTCTACAAAAGCCATTTTTTAAAATTATAAAATGCAGCCACGAATTTCGGTAATACCGTCCTTTCGCAGCAGTTCACGGCTTCACGCACTTTCCCACTTCCCTCAATCCTGTGGCTTGTGCGCTTTTGAAGCTTTTGAATGAATGACTCAACATTATCGACTGTATTTCTTCCGTTGGTAAGATAGAGAATTACTAAAAGCAGAATATGAATCAAATTACCATTATAACCATAAATGATAAAGATATTTTAAAATACTTAAGGGCATGTGACACAGCTAAATACCTATATTACCGACCTCACTTTTTTGGTTCACTGAATGTTTTCTTGAACCTAAGAACTTTTTTTGTAAATAAAATATCGAGCTAAAACTTTGGAAGATGTATTAGAGTACAATAAAGTACGTTTAGATACTGCATTTTGGTAGGAACTTCACTGAAAATTATTTCATCTTTTTTCTGAACCTCAACATTTTTTGAACGTTCGAACTTTTTTTATACATAAAATATCGGTCTCAAACTATGAGAAATGCAAGAGCCGAAAGAAAACTACGTTTAAGTACAAAGATTAATAGTAAAAGATGTAAAAAAATGTATTTCAACAATCAATTCCAACGGCATCAGCCGGTAACTTTGTACACGAAAATACGAACTCTCTAGAGCCTTGTCTAGTGGCCGCCAGGTTTCGTATTTTCGTGTACAACGTTACCGGCTGATGCCGTTGGAATTGATGGTTGAAATATATTTTTTTACATCTTTTATTATTAATCTTTGTACTTAAACGTAGTTTTCTTTCGGCTCTTGCATTTCTCATAGTTTGAGACCGATATTTTATGTATAAAAAAAGTTCGAACGTTCAAAAAATGTTGAGGTTCAGAAAAAAGATGAAATAATTTTCAGTGAAGTTCCTACCAAAATGCAGTACCTAAACGTAATTTATTGTACGCTAATACATTTCTCAAAGTTTCAACTCGATATTTTATTTACAAAAAAGTTCTTAGATTCAAAAAAACATTCAGTGAACTGAAAAAGTGTGGTCGTTAATATAGGTATTTAGCTGTGTCACATGCCCTTAAGGGACCCTACTTAAATACATATCCTCTTGGGGGAGGAGGGGGCATTTTTTCTTTAAAAAAAGTATACAGTCTTCAGTTTTGCCCCGATTTACAGTTCGCTACATTTTAAAAAGGATCTTGAACAGAGATTCTTGCATTTTCATTTATTATTTATTTATTTTATGTTTACTCAAAGTATGATAAAATCGAAGTTTTTTACAAAATAATTATTTACTCTTTAACAACGGTTTGCATACAATGGAAATCAACGCAAAAGTTCGAAAAAATTATTTTCGGATAAAAATGCTTTAAATTATTGCGAGAGCGATTATTGGTCAGGATTTTGATAAAACATTAACAATTACTATGGTTATAAACCATTTTTTTAATTTAGCATTTTGGATTTTTTCAATTTCGGGTTTCCTTTATCATCTGAATTGATGTAGATATTCTTAAAAATAATATATGCTTAATTATATTTGTTAATTTACAACAATTGTCGAATTTTGTATTTAAAAAAATACAATTGAACCTATGTTATTTTCGAGAATGTCTACATCAGTTCAAATGATGAAGGTTAATCCGAAATTGAAAAACCACAAATTGCACAATTTTCCAAAAAATTGTTTATAACAATTATAATTATTAATTTTTATAGAAAGTTTAACTGACAATCACTTCCATTATAATTTAAAGTGTTTTCAGTTAAGAACAAATTTTTTTTCAACCAAAATTACAATATTTTCTAAATACATTAAAATTTCCTAATATTTGAAATTAATAATAACAATGAATAATAACACTTTTTTATTTTTAATCTTACATGCAAATAGTGATTGCAAATCTCTCTCATAAAAATGTTAAGCAGCTTAGGTGCAAAAAAATTTTCTAGGTGTTAGTTGTGTATTTAAGTATTTAATTTGTTTGCAAAATCAACAATTGTCATATTTTAACAAATATAATTAAGCATATATTATTTTCAAGAATATCTAATAAATTGAGATGATAAAACAAAATCCGAAATGTAAAGAACCACAAATTCCATATTTATCCGAAAAATGGTTTATAACAACTAACCAAAATTCCAATATTTGGCTATTTGTTGATATAATTTATTTATAATAATCAAAACATACCAAAAATAATTAAATTATTTGTGTTAATGAAGTAACAAATGAAAACGCAAAAATCTCTGACCAAGGTGCTTTTTAAAATTTATCGAACTTTAATTTCAAAAATAATAACTCACAGTAATTATATAGATATAGCTAATATGTATTTAACTTTACGCGCCAAAGAAACCTGGTTAGTGAAAAACGAACCTAGTCAAGAACAATTTTTTTTTAGTCAGGAAATTTGATTAATTAGGGAAAATTCAGAGATTAAACAAAAATCTTGCAAAAGTCTACGAATTTTTTTTAATTCAAACAACTCTCAAGAAGAATAACATTTAATTTTGTCAACTTTAATTGGCAATTGTTTTATTTTGTTTATACATATAAGACTCTAGGTTTAAAATGTTACAAGTTTCATATTCTGTTCTTTAAATAATAATCTTCTTAGTGAGTTATTTTCTTTGTATTTCTATTTGCATTTCTTTTCTTTTTTTTCAGTTGCTTCCTCCTGAAGATTATATTTTTAGTTATAAATTTTATTATTTGTTTAAGAATTCAACAAATTCGTTAATTTAGTTTAGTTGAAAAGTCAAGAATTTCGGTCAAAAGTCATTATTTTTGGTGGTCCAAAAATTCGACTTTCGTTTTTTGTTGATGCCTCCCCACCCCCATAATTTTTTGGATTCCAAAAAAAGAGATTCCGTAATTTGTTTGAGAATATAATAGGCTCTTAAATGGGAAAAGGTCGATTAAAAAAAAAATGGAAAACAGAAGTACCTACAACTACTTCTTCTACATTTTTGTGAATTAAAGTATTTTCACCTCTTAATGCATATTCAAAGAATAATTCCCATCCAATAACTTTTAATTTTTTTTCACCCTAATCCCCTCTAGTTATGCCCGGAAAATTTCCCAAAAAATGCAAAATAGAAGTTCTCTATCACATTCATAAATTGAAGAGTTTCAATGTATTTTTCAAATAAAATTAAATTGCTTAAGCAATTATTTAAAATTGTTTAAATGATTACCAAATATGTTAAAAAAGAAGCACTACTCTTGACATTCATCAACTTCATATAATTCAATCTAAAATATACTTTTCCGATTTACAGGGGGAAAAATTGTTCCAAGAAATAATAATTGTTTAAAAAATGTTAAGTTATTAAAAAAGGCATGGTTAAAATTATGCAATATTCAATTGAAATAACAGTTACATTTTCAGTTTAAAAAAACAAAATAATTTATAACCAAAAAAGAATAGAATTTTCAAAAAAAAATTATTTTCACACAAAAAACAACAAGTTTTCAATCAAATAGCTCATATTTCAAACAAAAAACCTTTTTTTGATCAATCGAATTTTTACAAGTATAAATTTAGACCACTACATTATTAAAAAGCCAAAATGAAATCTTTTTTTGATGAAAATTCAAATATTTTTGTGAAAATTTGTATTTTTAATTTAAAAACTTGTCTGCTTTAGTAGAAATATGATCTATCTTGGATAAAAATGCAACTGTTTGGTTGAAAATTAATCTTAAAAACTGATCATTTTAAATTGGATATTCAACTACGTGGATAAAAGTTAAATTATGTGCATAGTTGAAAGTTTGTTTTTTTGAACAATTCAAATTTTTCTATTAAATGTATTTTGCACTTAACAAATGGAATAGTTTAGTTTTTTTTTTAAATTATAAAAATTCGATTTGAAACACCGTCAACTGCAATAAATCGAAAAATGAGTTTTTTATATCGTTGGAATTGTGAAGAAAAGATGCACCGGGTTATTAAAATAATTTTTTCATATTGTTAATAACTTTAAAAATAATTATTGCTGTATTTGGTAAAAACGCCGTTAACTGCAAAATTTGGCGGGTCGTGATTTGAAAGAGAGCCGTAACTGACCGTTAACTGCAGGCTCAAATCATGGACAGCTGAATACGTAACAGAAAAATTCTAGAAAAAGCCGCAACCGGCTTTTACGGACTTTACTAAATAATTGGGCGGTGATCTCGAGCCTTCGTGATTTCCAAGAGGTCCGAACGCGCTCACACCCTTCCCCAAAATCATCGAATCACGTTAAAAAACCTCTATAATTCGAGAAACGCCGTAACTGCATTTATTTTTAGCTGTGAAATTTTTTTGCAGTTAACGGTGTTTTCTCAAATTACGGCAGTACTGAGGAAAATCCAAGTAGTATACTTCAATGTTTGATTGTTCCTTTCATTGAGAACTTTTTTTATAGTAAAAATGGGAGGTTCGGAAAATTATTTTTGGAAATCTATCAAATTTTTTCTGTGTGTTCTTAAATTATATAATTAGTTTTTAAATAAATGCTTTCGGAAAAAAATAATAAATGTATAACAAAGTAATTTAAAAATCTTTCTTTTTTAAAGTTATATTTTAATTTTAATGGCCGAAAATTAAATTATTCTGACAAAACAATGTATATCTTTCTGTATTAATCACCAAAGAAATATAAAAAATATAGATTACAACTGTAGTTTGATTATCCCTTATATTTTCTGCGCAATTAATCAACGTCTTCTTTGGATAAAATGAGTAGCTGATTGATCTTGAATGACTATAGGTTTAATAGCTTTGAATCAATTATTATATTAAATATATTATATTTCTTATATTGTACATAATATGTTCATATTGAATGTTTCGACTTTTAAATATAAATTTCGCCATCATTAATAACAAAATCATTACCATCACAATTATTTAGATAATTATCTACAGGGAGTATTTCTTGGGCCTCTTCTTTCGAGCAATCATCTAGCAGATTACTTCTTCAGTTGTTGACACCTTTTCAAAGGAGCTACTGTTTTGTATTTTTTTAAAATTATTATTATTACAGTAAATAATAATTGAATCATTAACATCACAATTATTTCAAAAATTATATATGGGGACTTTTTCTGGGGCCCCTACTTTCGAAGAATCATCTAGCAGGTTACTTCTTCACTTGTTGACATCTTAGCCAATTAGACATTGTTTTTTTCTTTATTTTTTAAAATCAATGATATCACAGTGAATAATATTATAATGATTGACATGACAATCATTTCAATAATTAACATATCGGAACTTTTTCTCAAGCCTCTTCCCTGGTGACTTAATGTGGTATAGATCTTGATGAATCATTTATATACCAGGTTATTTCTTTAGTTATTGACACCTTATGCAATGACCTTTTTCAATGAATTATATCTTCATTATTAACGCAGCAGTTATTAATAACACAATTAATAATATCACAATCATTAACATCACAGTTGTGTTAATACCTAATTATATATGGGGACTATTTATTCGTGCCTCTTCAGACCTCGAAGAATCATCTAAATACCAGGTTATTTCTTAGTTGTTGGCACCTTACCAAATGACTATTTTTTCAATGAATCATATACAAGTTATTATTAACACAATGGATAATATCACAATTAGTAACATCCCAATTATTTTATAATTACATATGGGGACTTTTTTCTTGAGCTTCTTCCGTGGTGACCTAAAGTGAAAGATTTTGAAGAAGGATCTACGAGGAAATTTCTTCTGTGGGCACATTATTCAATAAACTATGTTTTTCTTTCTTATTTTTCAATCATTAGTATCACAAATGTCATCATGATTAATTATTATTCCTTTTCAATAATTAGCTAAAGGGATTTCTTTATCGGGCTTCCTTTGTGGTGATCTAAATTCTAAAGTATGGACGATCTTGAAGAACCATATGTTAGTTCTTTCTTCAGTGGTAGCCTTATCCAATGAACTGTTTGATTTTTTTAGCGGTACTCCTTAGTTATAACGTTTTTTTTTGTCTTCGATTGGCACATTGTAAAAACTGAGGGTAAATTTTTTTGTAGCTCAACTCAAGATGGAGTTTCATCTCGTTTAGACTTTGGTACGAAACTACTGGGAAAACTGTAAAAAAATTGACAAGTATCGTTTAATTCGCACTCTTTTTCTGTGCATATATTTAATATAATATTTATAAGTGGATATTTGTTTGTTGAGGAAAGAAATAACAGATCTATATGATTCATTTGAATTAGTTGATATTACTATATGTTGATGTATAATTTGACAAGCGTAAGAATGAAGCCCTATAAGTTGTATTAGACTTGAGCAAAGGGCTGCATGATTTGCATTTACACAAATTACAGTTGGTGGATAGTTAGATCACGTAAAATATTTAATATAATTTAGAAAAATTTTATTGCAAGTCAATATTGTTAGACAAAAGCATTCAAAAACCGTGCTAGGACCATAATTTTAATTATTTTTCTTTTTGACTACGCCCTGGGTCAAAATGACCCGGTACTATTAATTGTTTTGAGCATCGTCACTTTGAAACGTGACTTAGTATGGACGTCAAGGGGTGATCTACTGAAAATTAAAAATGTTGAAAATTTAAAGCTTTTTCATATATAATTCATTTTGAAAATAATTTTGTTATATACACTTGAACATATATCTTTCACAATATCATAATCAGAACACATTCAGCAATTGTTTCAAGTGTGTCCCAAAAGTTTATGGCTAAGATTAGTTCGATAGCTTTAAAACAGCAGTTATTTCAAGAAATGATAAAGTCAAATTGACCCAGTGTGTAGTACCCACATGAAACTGTAGAGGGCTGTGTAGTATAAAGGCTCCTTCTAGTGCTTTATGCACGATATATACTGAAACTTGGAATTAAGGAATCCAAGTTTAAGGCGTTCCTAAAACTGACGTTCTCCGCAGTTTTAGGATGAGGGGAGCCGCGGGGCCGAAAGGTAACGGTGCTCCGCCAAGCGTGACACAGCATGATGGCCGCACTCTCAGTACGTTAGTTGCATCATGTTGCGTCATGCGTCCAAATCCAACAGAAATGATTAATGCGGCGTTGCCTATTTAAGGTTGGACTGTCTGAATTACGGTGCAGGCGATTGACAGCCAAGCTTGAAACCCTGCGTAATTCGAAGTTACTGTGTAGGGAAAGGGAGGGGGGGCGGCAGCGCCAACCAGCTAACATTCAATGATTTTTTTAAAGTTAATAAGATGTTGAATTGATCCACTTTTTTCTCATTTCGAGTTCTACATTATTTTATATCATATGTTTATAAGTATTAACCACATAAAAAACAATGATTTGGTAATTTAATTATTTCTAACATAATGTATTTCGTCGGCTTTGCCCCTCACCGGAGGGGAAAGCCATCTGCAGCTTTTTATGGAAATCAAAACATTTAAAGATTAGAAAATATGATGGTTTGCTTCTGTGGTATTTTATGTACTGGAAAATTTACCTTTAAATATATCCAACGAGAAGAATTAGTTATTTTGAATAAAAAAAGAGATAGCTGTAATATAACCTCTTATTCGTTGATTTTCTACTAGAAACGGACTTTACGCAATGTTTCTACTGTACCAATACAAAAAAATGCATACCGACCGAATTTACAGTAATAATAATAATAATATTTAATAACCTGGACATAGGAAACACGGGACTAGGCATGCCATCCTAACTTGCGCGAGCAGGGTTGAATGCACGGGAGGGGGAGGGGGAGAAGTCCATAAGTGGGGAGAGCCGCCATCTTACGATGTGCCATTTGATTTTACGCACGAGCATTTTTGCCGACAAACTGTGCATGAAAATATAAACATATGGGCGCTGCCATGTTTGTCGCGGGACATCAAAAGGTGGCGGACCTTCCCCCTCATTGCATCACCCCCGGAATGGCATGCCTAGTCCCTTGTTTCCTATGTCCATGGTTTCACCTAAGTAAATATTTTAAGTAAATACTTGTAAATATTATTTTCGTCGGGCCTGCCCCGCTGGCCAAGCCTCATTTATGAGATTTATTATATTTCGGACTTAATTACGTCTAATTCATATAATTAGATTGTGTGTTATTGTTATATCTGTCAAAATATCACATTTTTATACTATAAGTATTGTCAATGAAGTTGAAAACGTTATATTTCTGTCAGCGAAACTTCCATTCTTTCGTGGTAAAAACTGTTCTCTGTATAATTCTTCGTTTACAGCGTCAATTTTCAGGATTTTGTAAGTAACACAAATATAATAGCCATGCTATAAGGAAAATCACCTTTGCCCCACTGGTTGGCGCTGCCCCCTTCTCTATTTAGGCGCATTGAAAAAGTCACTTTTTCAAAGCGGAGTCAATTCCTGCCCTCATTTAAGACCTCTATTCACTTTTCTCTTACTTGCCCGTTTTTGTTTTTATTATTTCACATTTGTTCCAGACGGTGTATAAGAAGCAACTTTAAATCACATGAAAATGACAAAAATGGAAAGCGGGAATGTGTTTATACTTAATAATAGATGAAAAATCTGTTTGAATTGAAATCCTAGCTGTTTCGGTTTGTAAGATATTCAAATTTTTCGTTTTTTGTATAGGAAGAGTTTGTGAAACATACAATAGCTACCCTAGTAGC
>NC_046663.1:52222997-52225380 GCF_010883055.1 Belonocnema kinseyi
CTTAGCCGATATTATAAATTACCAAGGTGCACCGCGTGGAGGTAACTTAGATTGCACCTCTTTCTATTTTGTCTGTTTTTCTTTGATTTTTGTTTTATGTTTCTCTTTGTATTTTCTTTAAATTTTTTCTAATTCAAATTTTGTGAAAGAATATTTTCTTGTTTCTAATAAATAGGATTCAAGATTAATTACTAACCAGATGGTTGCATTTTCACAGTAAAAGATTAAGTTTTTACACAGGGAGATCAGGTTCCAACCAGAAACACCAGAAACCATTCTACAAAACAGTTAAGTTTTCAAAAAACAACAAATTTGTTGGTCAAGAAAGATAAGGAAAGTTAAGAAGTTGTTAAATTTTCAGGGCGTAAAGGAGCACTTTCAACATAAAAAGTTACTTTTTATTAAAATTTTTGAATGTTCAAAAACGTAATTATATTTTTTTTAATATGTCCGCTGCGAGGGCACATTAGGTATTTTCACTTCAATGGACAGCTAACTTCACGTCATAGATTGCTGAGGGAAAAAACGGACCAAATGCAAGGGATTCAGTTCATTTTTGTCCTATTTTGCTATGATCTTCGTAAAAGTTAATTTTTTCTATATAAGTGTATTTGAAAGATAGTTTTTATATTTTAACTATTATTTAATGAAATAATAAAATGATAATAATGATTATTCATTACAAAGATATTACACAAATAAAGTTTTGATCCATGCATTTGATCCATTGTTTTCCCCTCAGCTTTTAACAAGTGAAGTTAGCCGAGCCAAGTTTGAGCGCGTCTAAGGCTCGCTGGTACGTTCTAATGCTTCGCGCTCGTTTTCGTACGTTTAATGCATACACTTTAACTAACTTTGTCAAATAATGTAAATACTATAACTTAAATCGAAAATTGTGATTTAAATTTCTGAGGAATTACAGCCATGAAGTGTAACTGAATTTTTTTCGATTTGATTTTAAAGCAGGTTCTCAAAGCACCTACGGCTTTGACCATCAAATTCTCATTACGAAGCTCAACTTTTGAAACTTTTGTCTAATTAAAAAGTTTCATGATAATAGTTTTGAAAAACATATATTTTACATCTATTATAAATGTGAATTGACATTTCTTAACCAATTAAATAATTTTGTTTCCTTTTTTAGAAAATTTTCAAAATGTTGAAAAGCATATAACTTTTTGAAGTTTTATCGAATTCAAAAATGTCATTAGAATAATTTGGAATTCTTTTTGACGCATATCAGAAAATTTAACAAAAATTTCTAAAACTCATAAAAAATTTTTATTCAAATTTTTAAAAAGCTCAAACTTTTTGAATTTTTGTCTAATCGAAAAATGCCGCTGACATAGTTTCTAAATATATTTGATGTCTAGTGACGAATTCAAATTAAATTTCCTAATCTTTTAGAAAAATATTTGTTTCTGTTTTTCGAAATATTTTCAAAATTTTGAAAAGTATATAACTTTTATAATTTTCACTGCAATTTAAAATTTTATTTGGATAATTTGCCATTCTTCTACCCATCTATAAGAAACTTTGACAAAATTTCCAAAATTTGAAAAGAAAGAATTTTCAAATTTTGAAAATGCTCTAAACTTTTAATTTTTGGTTGGAAGTATCTGCTTAACGAAATTAGCCTTCATTAATCAAATCCTTCAAAAGTAGCGTGGCTACAACATTCAGGTAGCCATACATACAGACAGACACCGATAAAATTTAATGATTTTCGGATTCTGTGAGTACCGAAACGTAAAGATCCGTTAAAAAGCAGTGATCGCCAATTTAGACGATCACATTACACTTTCATGAATGAGCATGTAAAAAAATCAATGTTCGTAATTAATTAGTGTTCAATCAATTCCATTAATCAGTACTCAATCTCAAATTATGTGATATATTTAATTGTAAAACTCAAATTTGGTATGAATAAATCATAAAATGAATAAATATTATTACAAATAATAATTAATCAAATTAATTATGAATTAATGCGTGTAATCTTACACATCTGTGCTTTTTAGAGCATTGCGGAATTTACTGATGTTTGTATCCAAATTACGGAGATCCACTTGCTTTGTAGAGAAGCACACGGTAAAAAAATTGAGCTGTGACAGGGATATTATTCCTTATTATAGCTAAACAGTCAGCTGAAAACGAACGAAGGAATTTAGAAAGATCCCTGGATCAGCGAAAATGAATATCCTTGACCATTTTCCATGTACCAGGGATATCGTATAGTCAAACCCCTAATAAGTGTAGCTATAATAGGGATATTAAGAACAGGTGTCTGAAGCAATTATCGGAAGAGCACCGGTGCATTATGGGAGCAGCGAAATAAAATGGCGACGGTCTAATCGGGAGCAGTGACAGGTGAGATTTAATT
>NC_046663.1:52225480-52231177 GCF_010883055.1 Belonocnema kinseyi
GATATTATAAACCTTAATAATATTTTCATGTTTTTGATATTATAAGGCTTATAATATCGTTGCTCGCGCTTCGCGCACAATAGTGTATTTACTTCGCGCTACGCCCTCGGCTTTTGTGATTGCCCCACATTTGTGCACAGACTTAGTAAAACTAAAGGTCAAGGCATCGGCATCAGTAATTTGGTGATTGTGAATTGTCTCTTACTGAAACTACTTTAGCTTTAACGAATACATTCAAATCCCGTATCTCCTGCTTCGTACTCGATTTTTACCCTGAAAGTGTACATCATTCCCATCAATGTATATTATTACAATTCATAATATGCATTGGCATTTAAACAGACGTATTTTCGTTGTCTCGCTTTTATAATTTAATAAACGCAGTGGCTAGCCTGCCGGCGCCGGCAAGATTGCATTGTTTCCGGCTTTTTTTCCTTTTCCTTTTTTTTTACATTTTTTTTATCGTATACTGATGTATGTTGATACTTTGATTACAAACCTGGACATGAAAACACCTGCAAATATAATTTTCAGTGTTAAAACTGACAGAAATTATGTTTTTTATTTACGAAGTTTATGTGCATACGAAAGGGAACGCACCCCTACCCCTGCCCAATTTTCAAGGCTACGTGGGGGCGGGAAGGCACCGCTGTGATTGGTCACATGAATAATGTTGGCCCCTAACTGTTGCCAACAATTTGTGGCGAGGCTAGAATTAATTCCTGTGATTAGTCACAAATAAGGTCTTATATATGTTATTGTACATAATTCTTGTAATTTAATCGAATAATAGATTGTTTCTCTAGACTCTCGGCTTTAAGAATTATTTATTTTATAATCATTTATTTTTACCGTTACTGTAAGTTCTTTGTTGGTACCTATTTGTTATACATAATCTTTTTGATGTGTTTTTTTTATAACACTTTTTGTAGAGAGTTAGCATTCGGTGACACCCACCCCCATTCAAAACCTCACACCTATCTAGCACTCCCACTCGTTTTTCATGTCACTCCCAGAATATGAACAGAACCCTCACTCATTTCGAGTATCAAGTGTTTCGATTTTTTCTTTTTACAAACATGGTTTTGGTCAGTTTTGACCTCGAAAATTATATTTTCAGGTGTTGCATGACTGTATACGTAATTTGCTTTTATTTAGTATTTTGCTCTTCGCGAAAATCAGCCGACAACTAACAATGTTGACGGTGCCGGCAATGTAGACTCCAAATTTAATAAAATGCGCATTCTATAGAAGAAATTCTAGATCCTTTTTGGGTGTATAACTTTTGTTCGATTTTTTTCACAGCTTGCTTTATTTCTCCAAAAACGTATTATTTTTATGTTTAATGTTATTTTTCAAGATTAAAACAAAAACTATGTATCTATCAAAAAAATTAGGAGTAACAAATTTGTAGATCTTTTTTGGGAAAGCTTAGTCTTTTTTTTGTGAATAAAATAAAAACTACGCGTTCTATAAAAAAGTAATTAAAACAAATTTGTAGGTATTATTTGAGTACGCCATCATTCTTAAATCATAATTTTTAGTATCATGCATATAGTTTAACTGCAAAAAGAAATTTATGATTTTTAATTATTTTTTGTGCTGCCAAAATTTAAATTTTCGATTTTTCAAGAAAATTAAAAAAGTTGTTGCAATAATATTATATGGCTTTCAAAAATCAACCCAAGTGGGAATTGCCGGAGCTGAATACACGGCTCAGTGTTGGTCCGATTTTGGCAGGCAAAGATCAGCTACAGTTATTGGGCCAATATCGGCATTTTAACCGGCCCAGTGCTGAGCCAGTGCTGGCAGCCTATATTGGCTATTAATATTTGCCCATCCTCCACCGAAGCTTGGCCCAGTATCGGCACTTTATTGCGCCAAGTCTCACTTTTAGTACGGGGAACCGTTTTTCAGGAGGATCAGCCAAAGTCTGGCCCAGTGACGGTACATTACTGGGCCAAGTGTTACTTCTACCACGGCAAACCATGTTTTATTTAAATGGGCCCAGTGTTGAGCCAGTGCTCGCAGCCTATATTGGCTATTTATATTTGCAGATCCTTCACCGATGCTTGGCCCAGAATCGTCACTTTATTTCGCCAAGACTCACTTTTAGCACCTAATAAACAAATCTTACACGAAAGATAAAAAAAGATTTATTGAAAAATTGTCAAAGTTCACGACGACATTTTTGAAGTTCTGCCATTAAAATTTTTTAATGTTTATGAAAAATTACATTTCCTGTCATTGCAAAACGTTGTAAAGTAGTCTACAATGAAAAAAAACGAAATATTACGTGAATGTTAACAGTTCGTGTATTTTACATTTACGCAACGTCGCATAATAATAAATAATTAGAAAAAAAGAGCCTAAAATTTTCTTTAACTTTTCTGAACTGCAGCTTATGAGGATCGCTTTTTCACAGAGTTTCAACTTGTCGGTTTAACGCAGTGGTCATCACTTCCGACTGGTAGGCGATAGATTTAGATATATAGATGTAGGTTCGATACCCCGTAGTGTTAGAAATTTAATTTGTAATGTAATGTTCAACATGTAATATATGTATGCAATCTAGACAGAACCATATTAGTATTTACATTCAAAGTACTCTCAATCAATTAATATTTATTTTTTAAATAGCTTTTTTGTCATATCCTTAGACTTTAGATTATAGTGTTAGATTTAGATTATAGTCAGTGATGGGCCGACAATGGCAGCCAAACCTTGGCTGCCAAGTGCAGGCCATAGCCAACTATGGGCCAATGCTGGGCAGTATGTGACTTCGCACTTGGGAATATTTTTCTTGTCTAGAATGTTTTTCATATCTTGCATTATTTGGCTTAAAATGTTTAACTTCTTTTTTTTTTGTTTTGAATTTTGTAAGTGCTGCAACTCTGGTCATTTTTTTATGGAAAAAAAGTCATAAGGAGAAATTATTTGTATTTTTGAGTACTATGAACAACCGTACAGAGAATTTTTGAATCGTTTGGGCTTTTTAATAAAATTTAGATTTTTTTAAAAAGCCCTGAAACGATTATTTTATTTTTCTGCATAACTTATCTGTATACCATCACAGACATGTATTCTATAAAGTACAATTGAGTTATTTGACTTTTAGGTAGAGACTCACCGTCGTCGTTTGTCTAAAAATTGGTCTATTTCTTAATTTGCATAGTTAGACCGCAAAATGGAATTTTCGATTTCTTTTGTGCGATGAAAATTTGAAATTTCGATTTGTCAAGAAAATTTCAAAGATTCCCGCGTGGAAAAGGTTCGGTGGGTGAACCACGATTCAACAGTTGCATACGCGTGGGGTGAGCGTGAGTTAACCGTGGGGTAAGAGAGGGGTGAGCGTGGGGTAAGCGTGTGGTAAACGTGGCTTAAGATTGAGTCAATGTACAGCCACGGTCGTCCCATGGCTGTGAACAATAAACCAAGATTGGCTAATTACCACTCTGCCATGCTTCGCCCACGGTCGTTCGTGATTTGGTTGAAATTGAACTTTGACTAAATTTTCAAAGATAGCACAATCTCTTAAATTTGCCTCACTTTTTAGAAAGGATTAGTTTGAATTTTGCTTGTTCGAATTTCTATTGGACTTTGCGCAATTATTTTAAAAACCTGCGTGAAAGAAGTTTGCATGGCTCAAGCATGACTTGGAAATATCTGGCTAAAGCATGGGTCACGGCTAAATACTATCATGGTGCAAGTCTTGCTCTTGTCCGTGTCCCATGCTTAGGACACGCTAAACACAAATTAATATTCTTCAGAACATGTAAGTGTCAGAGAAAATTAGCCTGCGTTAAAAATGTAAATCTTATGTTTGCCAATAGTCTACACGTCTCTAAATAGGAAGTTCACTACCCTTAGCACGTATTCTACATGAACTTTTTCAATATTTAATTTCAACAGAGGCCATCCATATACCACGTGGACACTTTAGGGGGGAGGGGGGTATGGAAAAATTCCATTCTTGTCCACGAGAGGGACCGGGGGGGGGGGATGGTCCAGACTAGTATCCACGTGGATACACATTTCCCTAAGCCTGTGAAAAATATATTGAAATGAGACAATATATTTTAGGTATACCCGAACTTTTATATTGTGCTCGCGCACAATATAATTTTAATTTTGACTTTAACTTTAATTTTTTTTAAGACTATTTCTTTGGAATTCAAATCATGTTTAAGTTCACGTTCCTAAGCTAATCCGAATTTTTTCAGCCAACTCATCGCTTCTTCAGGACTTCATGTAGTCCGGGAGCTCGCGACAATTCTATGGACGTCATTTTAGCACTGTCAAACATGTCAAATATTCGAGTGAAAAAAACTCAATTTTGTACTCTGGAAACCCATTGGGAATGGTTGCTTGAATTCTAAGAACTAACAAAAAATTTGACTGCCAGCTGCTCGCTGGTGCCAAAGTTGATTGGCTGGCTGTCAAACATGTCAAAAATTCGAGTGATAAAACGTAAATTTAGTACTCTTGAAACCCGTTGGGAATGTTTGTTTGAATGCTAAGAACTAACAAAAATTTGACTGGCTCCTTCTCAGTGGTGCTAAAGTTGACTGGCAGTCTGTCAAACATGCCAAAAATTCGTGTGAAGAAACGTCATTTTAATACTCTTGAAATCCATTGGGGATGATTTTTTAGGTGAAAAGAACTAACAAAAATTTTGACTTGCAGCTCCTGAGTGGTGCCAAACTCGACGTGCAGGCTGTCAAACATATAAAAAAATGACACCATGACAATTAGAACCATCATTTAAGTACTCTTGAAACCCATAGGCGGTGATTGTTTAGCTGCAAACAACTAACAAGCAGTTAGACTGGCAGCTTCTGAGTGGTGCCAAAGTTGACTGGCAGGCTGTCAAACACGCGAAAAATTTGAGTGAAGAAAAGTCATTTTAGTACTCTTGAAACCCATTGGGAATGATTTTTTGAAGACTAAGAACTAACAAAAAATTTGATTGGCAGCTGCTCGGTGGTGCCAAAGTTGATTGGCAGGCTGTCAAGCATATAAAAAATGACAGGATGAAAATTATAAGTCATTATAGTACTCCTGAAACACATTAGGGATGATTCTTTGGGTGCTAAAAAGTAAGATATTAATTGATTGTCTGTTCCTCAGTGGTGCCAAATTTGACTGGCAGACTGTCTGGCATGTCGAAAATTTAAGTAAAAAACGTTATCTTATTACTCTGTAAACCCACTGAGGATGATTGTTTTGGTGCAAACAACCAACAAAAAATTTGACTGGCAGCTCCTGAGTAGTGCCAAAGTTGACTGACATTTTAATCGGCAACCGAATGAAAGTTTTGTCCTTTTCATTAACTAAAATTTTCATTTATAGAATACTTCTCTTAAATTAATATTTATATAAAAAAATAAACTACGAAAATCTCACTTTTTACACGGAAAAAAAATTCTTGAGGCGAACGAGTGAATCGAGAATATATGAAACTCAAAGAAAGTGTACGCTTGAATTAGGTAAAACGTTTAGTTAGAAGAGTTACACATTTAGTTACTTTATGTAAATTGTTCTCGTGAATCAGGAATTTGCACAAAATTGCTAAGTTCGAAAGTTTATTATTTGCGACAGATTATGTATAATTGTATTATCTTCAGATTAGAAAAAAAATGTAGTTGTTATAGAAATATATTAACTTACAGTAGCCAATTTTTCGTCTGGTATCGC
>NC_046663.1:52231277-52232280 GCF_010883055.1 Belonocnema kinseyi
GACGGCAAGCATGTTCATTGCAGATACTTTGTTCCTCGCCGACAGTTCAGAAGACCAAATCTGTCGGATGAGACGTTTGTATCTGCTTCGGAGAGTATCCTTTATAGACGTCACACCCTGAATGCGGCTCTATGACACGCCCAGGTATGTATAAGTCTCTCCAGCGCAAAGATGTCGTATGGCGCTTCTATCAACGAGCTCAGGATCTTCAGGGATGCCATTAAGTTTTCCTCGCTTCAAATAAACCTTGGCGCATTTTTCTAACCCAAATTCCATTCCAATTTCCTTAGTATATCGTTCGACAATCCCCAGAGCTAGATGCAGTTGCTCTCTGTTTTTAGCATAGATCTTAAGATCGTCCATCTAAAATACATGAGTGACCTTGTACTTTCGATCTCAAGGTTTGCCGCATAAGTACTCGTCGGAATGGCGCAGTGCTGGAGATAGTGGCAATAATGTAAGGCAAAAAAGAGGAGTGGGCTCATGGTGTCGCCCTGAAAGACACCTCTTTGAAACGTGACCTTATTAGTTGTCACACGATTTTTGCCAGATGAGATAGTAAAACTGGTTTTCCAAAGCGGCATCAATCTCTCTATGCATCCAACTATTTGCGGATGAACCTTTAAGATTTCCA
Source organism: Belonocnema kinseyi (assembly GCF_010883055.1). Classification (NCBI taxonomy): domain Eukaryota; kingdom Metazoa; phylum Arthropoda; class Insecta; order Hymenoptera; family Cynipidae; genus Belonocnema; species Belonocnema kinseyi. The sequence goes on from NC_046663.1 coordinate 52,231,912, forward strand.
AAAGACAGATGATAAGTCTATGGGATGTAGAGTCGAAAGCTTTCCGATAATCAATCCAGGTCATCGATAGGTCACGCTGGTAGAATGCTGCATCTTTGCAGACACATCTATCGATGAGCAGGTTCTCCCGACATCCAGCTACGCCTTTCTTTGAGCCTCGTTGTTCATACATTTCTTGCCACACAGGTTCAATTGCCCGAACAATCCTATCATTTAGGATAGCTGTGAATATCTTATAAAGCGTGTTCAGACAAGTTATTAAAATATGTAAAAATACGGGCCAAATGCTGATGGGTTGAAGAAAACTTCTTCCACCAGAAGGTTTTGATACAATCTGGTCCCGGTGCGGAATAGTTCTTCATCCCTCTT
>NC_046663.1:52232380-52243893 GCF_010883055.1 Belonocnema kinseyi
TAATAACTTTGGCAAAAATATAAATATTCACGTTGAAAAAACGCATCCAAGTAATAGTCTACACTATCATAAAATTAACCAATTAACAAAAGTTCTAGGTAAAGAATTATTTAAAAATTGTCAACGACGTATATTCAATCAAAACAATTTTCTTCTAATTTGTGTGTACAGAAAATTACATTTAGAAAAAAGAGAATTAAATATATGTACAATATATATACGTATCCACATTTTATGTATGTTGAAAATTTATTATTAATAATTATATTTATTATTTTTAAATCAATTATTTATTCGAAGTAGTGTAATAATGTTATTACTAACCTTACAAGAATTTCTGAAAAGTCTTTGGCTTAGTGACGAGATAGGTTTTCAAAATCAGAATGTACAGTTTATTTATATTTTTTATGAACGCAACACTTTTTATTAATTTGCATCTTCTTTGTTAAATTTTGAGTATAGTTGTAATTGATATTTTGATTTTGAATAAAAACATGAGCTATTTCTACCATTTTTTATTTCATAAGTAACAGTGTTTCATTTCCATGTAAGAATAAGAATTTTGAATAATCATTTATTTGGAATGGCCTAAAGTTATGATAATTTAAATTCTGATTTAAAAAATGTTCAGTTAAAAACAGTTTTATTGTTCAAATTTTAATGTTTCAAACTTAAAACTACTTAAAACGATATAATTTTGAACGTTTAAAGATTTTTTGATACATTCTTACATTGACTCTTTAGAGCATTGAAAATTATAGCATGGATTTATATTTTTAACTAGAAATCTTTAAACTGTCTCATTTTAAAAGTGTAAAATTCAAAAGAGTTTCAGTTTCGGTGCTTTAATGTGCATTTTTGTTTTGATTACTATGACAAAATGCTTAGGCTAAAGAATACGAATTTTTAAATTTCAATACCCATGGAAAATTTTTGCAAACCAGGAAAAAATCCCGTAAAATGACTTTTAATTTTTTTCGTAGTGGATTCAATTCAAGGTCCTACAATTTTTTGAATTTTTCGCATGTCATAAATCGATTAAAAACAGTTCTATTTCAATTATATCAAGAGTATAAAAATATTAAAATTAGGGTTTAACAAACTTCGGTTTTTTTTCTAAAATCAATGGATACTCCAGAAATATTAATTATCACTACAAGTTCTACTCACTGCACTGTCGGTACTACCGACTTTTACGATGCGGAGGTTCACCAGCGAATGAGTGAAAAGTTGATAACGCAGTCGTTCAGTTCCCATTGCCTAGCTTAAGCTAATTTTCTCTCAAATTTGTTTATCTGAGTTTCCCGTAATTATGCACTTTCAATTAGGTGCGATGCCTCCGCAGTACGAAATAGGATTTCTCGGATCTGATCTCGAGTTTTCGACATTTATAAGTTTAAAAATCTAGATCTGTGGTAATAAGTATAATTTTAGGAACCATTTTAATCGTCGTATAGAAATTGTAAAGACAATGACTAGTGAAATTTAAACCCATGAATGAAGTATACATGGTGTCCAAAAAGTCTGTAAACACCTAAATAACTGTCCAGATAAAATATTATTCAAATAGGCCAAGGTCATTTATGGAGTAACTTTTAATGAGAAATGTATTGACGTCCCTCAATTTGACCTTGAATTTGACCTTCAAGGTAATTTCAAGGTTAAATTGAAGGTGCCCATTGTATTTCTCGTTGAAAAAAACTCAATTAAGTTTGAATTACCTTCAGCAGACCTTCATAGTCAAACCTGACCTATGACCTGAGTACATATTTAAACGTAAAGTTTCCCACTCTTTCGATTGCCGATGTCAAAAATAAGGGTTCCCAATTAAAAAAACAAAGTTGATCTTGAAATGCCCTTGAAGATCAAGTTCAACGTCAAATTGAAGGTCATCATTGGATTTCTCGTTGAAAGTTACTTTAAAGTCTAAGTTAAGTAAAATTTTCCACTCTTTTGATCGGCTATATCATAAATAGGAGTTCCCATTTATAAACAAAAAGCTGACCTTGAAATGAGGTTGAAGGTCAAATTCAAGGTAAAATTGAAGATCACCATTGGGTTTCTTGTTGAAAGTTACTCCAAAAATGACGTTGACTCATTTGAATAATATTTGATCTAGACAGTTATTCACACGGAGAAAAATGGATGTTCAAACGTAACATCCAGATTTTCAGGGTCAACATATTTTATGTTTAACTATAGGATAGGACAACAATATATATGTTCAAAGTTAGCATTTGTAGATCTTAAAAAGTGAGATGTTACTCTCTAACATACAAAATGTTCAATTGAATTATCCGAGATATTATTACATGTATGGTTGTATCAAATAACACCTGTAAATATTTGAGGAGTTTACTTATTTATGGTACTTTAAAAAATTAATTGATAACTTATTTGTGAATTTAAATTTGAACTTTATTTGTTCTTACACGAACGAAAAACAGATAAAGGGTATGAAATGTCGATCAGCTGATACATTGAGTCAAGTTGAGGTTATGTTTAATATTTTTAATTCCAAATAATATTTTTACACCTAACATTTCAAAAAGATAGTAAATATTTGGCATGCATATCTGCATGTTAGGTGCTACAACCTTACCCTTTGAGCATCTACATTTAAACATCAATTTTTCTCCGTGTACGTGTTTCCAGACTTTTTGGGCACCCTGTATATGGCAAATCTCTACATAACGCAAAATTTGAGCAGCGACAGTTTTGAATTTTTTTTTCACGATATGAAATTAAATGAGTCGTATTTATTATATTAAATATTCAATAATAATTCCAAATTTGTAATATATTGGAAAAAATTGCAATAATTGTTGAATTTTTAAAACAATTTATCTGTATTCGTTCAACGAAATTTCGAGGCTTTGAAAACGATTGATTTGGAATCATATTTCATGGAAGTCTTTTTTGTAAACATTTCAGGGGCTCATTGGTGAAACATTTGTCAGTGAAATTATTAAATTCCAAGTAGTGAATAAAATTAACCAAAAGTTTTAGAAAAATAAATTTGCAAGCTTATAATAATACAGGCCATTTTTATCGATTGAAAAAAACTACCAATCAGCCTCGAATATTACTAAACTAAAACTCTTATTCGATTAAATAAAAGAGCGAAAAAATTTGTCCAGGTAATTCGATATTTTCACTTCAGCCATCAGCTAACTTCACTTCGTTAAAAGCTAAGGGGAAACAAATGGATCAAATGCATGGAATAAAGCTATATTTTTGTAATATATTTGTAATTAATAAAAATTATTATCATTTTATTATTTCATTCAATAGTAATAACAAATAAAAACTATTTTTGGTCCTTTTTTTCCCCTCCGAAATCTATGAAGTGAAGTTAGCTGTTGATTTAAGTGAAGATACCTAATCAGAAATATTATGTAAGTAATTAAAGATATTATGTGAGTCTGGAAAACAACAGCAGCGTAGCAGCAGCGTAGCGAAAAGGCGCAGTAAGCGGGGACTCGCATGCGCAGATTACGCAATATTATGCATTCCAATTGGAAATGGTTCAGACGGTCCTGATTTGCGCAGATAAAATTGTCGCGGTATGTTAACATCACTGCACGCATGTCAGTATTTTTCATCAGTAAGGATCATTTATAAAGATCTAAATTTTCAAGTTTAGAACGCTAGAATAAGTGGAAATGTACTGGTACTGCATACGATATTTTTGAGAAAATATGGTATTCTAAACGTACAGGTCAGTTCTAAAGGTCTAAATCGTAATATTTTTTTAAGTAGAATGTATTTTCTAAGTCATATTCCATTTTTTGTCATAGAGGATCTTTCTGTATCACTAAAGAAAAGAAAAATATCCCAAATTTTAAGTTAGTGTATCACTAACCTAGTGTATCAAATCGGATACTCTTACCTCAAATTCGGACAGTTGATTGTATTTAGTTGCACCAAAAGATCATCAGTCGAGAAAAGAATGGAACTTGACTGAGAAAATACATTCTACACTTGAAAAATATTACTGTTCGTACAGTTTAATTTACTTTTACGTTAAGAATATTTTCTCAAAAAAGTTGTCTGCATTCTCATGACGTCATGCTAGAATACTCCATTACAACGATGGCTTCCTCCTCTTCGGGCCTTTTTACATTCTCATAAGAAAAGGTATTAGATTTGTGTAAAATTGGACCCCCCCCCCATTTTTGTCAAATGTCCACTTTTTGAGACCGCTGAATCCGAAAAACAGGTTTTTATCAGTGTGTCTTTATGTCTGTCTGTGAACACGATAACTTTAAAATAAATTAATCTATTAGATTGACCTTTTGTACACTCGTTTAATGGCCTAAGTGAAAGTTCAAGTTCGTTAGCCAACCATTTTGGACAAAAATTCAAAGAGTGGGCAACTATTGACTATTTTTTAAACCACTTTTTTCAAAATTCAAACATCCTAGGTACGGTTATTCATAGTATTTAAAAAGTCAAGCAATTTATTCTACTGACTTTTTTGATAAAATAAAAAATTACCATAGTTATAGCTTTTACAGCATTCCAAAAAACACACGAAAATGAACATTTTTAGCCAAATAACGCACGATATGAAAAAAGTCGAGAGAAGAAAAATGTTGCTTTTTTAATTTCCTACAAGTTTATTATAACAACTTTTTGAGTTTTCTTGAAAAATCAAAATTTTAAATTTTGACAGCATAATAAAATAATGAAAAATCCTAAAATTACATTTTTCGGCCAAAATATGCAAAATGCGGTAAAAGATGTGTAACAAAAAAATGTACATTTGAAAAAGGTCTACAACTTTGTTATGAACTACTTTTTGATAGGATGCGTAGTTTTGGCTTTAAGCATGAAGAACCAGTGAAAGCTTAGCACCTCCAAGAGCGCCAATGATAAGGACGATTAGCTTGACAGAATATTCCGGGTACAATCGTCGCAACTCCCTTATGAGGTCTCTATACCTCTCTTCCTTTTCAATCTCCTTGGCTATGATGGTTTTGTCAGATGGTGCCGAAAATTCGATAATGAACATGGTTCGCTTCTCGAAGTCAAGAAGAACCATGTCAGGCCATGTCAGGCACTCTTATTGTCGCATTGTGCCTCCGGATTTAGGTTGTGCCCGCATGAGTTGGACAACGAGATAGTATGTGTACCAAATGCTCGGGGTGTGCATGGCACGCCCTGCAGCTATCATCGGGAATGTCTTGGCTCAAAATGTGGCGACGGTATGTTAAGGTGGAAATGACGCCTTAACTTGCCAAAATGAAACCTTTCGTGCCAGACTTCAATCTGAGTGATTTAAGGAAAGAAAAATTTAGCTCACACGGCATTGACTGATCCTCCACATTTCTGTGGAAGATGCCGTGCATCCTTTAACGAGGAGTTGTTCACGGAAGTTTTTCTCCTGTGCTTTCTTAATCCGGGCTTTCAGGAGTAAGTACTCGAGATAGATAAGATTTGATGCATTTTGCTCACCCCTAATACTGAAGTTAAGTCCGAGTGTTTCAGCAGCCTCCTCCGCTGCTTTGTACAGAAATGCTCCTTTGCCCACTTCTTCGTGCTTCCTGACCATTTTAAGAAGAGGGTCTCTTCCATTTGAGACTCTATGTGCTGTACCCAGAATGATCCTGTTATGAAGACATTCGAAATTCAATATTCCGCGACCACCTTGACGGCGTGAGATGTAGAGTATATATATATACACATAATTTAGAAGTTAAAAAACGGTAAGGCTGCTCAGTAGACCGTATGTGTAAAGTTTCAATCATAAAGAAAACATTGGAAATGAGTAAAATCATTTTATGTAAAAACGACAAAAGTTGCAATAAAACATTTAATAACAATATCTTTTTGAAGAATGCGCATTTTTTTAAACGGGACAATGAAACTTCGTCTGTTTTAATACCAATGCAAGTTGCGAATTATATTAATATATACTTATGGGAATAATGTAAAATTGCAGAGATAAACTCGAGTGCAAACTAAAAAAAAAAATTTAACCAACTAGTATTTAAAGCTAATTGAACCTGCTTATTAAAAAAAAACTGTATTTCGTTAAATCCAAACAAAGTTAGATGTTTACAAATTATGTACCTTAACTTGGACATTTTGACCATCACGGTTATATCTACATTACAATTTAAATTAAGCAATTTAAAATTTAAACAATTTAAACTAATGTGCGCGTTTGCTTCTCAAAGGAATAGTTTTTCGAAAAAATGAATAATTTGTGTGTAAAATTTAAAAACGACCCTTTTTACCATTACATCCTTTAAATAGAATTGAATGTTTTAAACAAAAGTAAAAATACCAGCTATTGGTTCTTATTTAGCCTTACGTGACTGTATTTCTTAAACAAACACGTCCCAGTGGGCAAAAAAATTAAGGATGTCCTAGAGACGTCTTTGGGACATCCCTAACACGTCTTTTATAACATGTCTTTTGGTCATCCTAGGGATGCTCTTAAAACATCTAATGTCAGAACAAAAGATGTCCCGAGAACGTCCATGTCTTTAAGACGTCTTTAGGCCATCTTCAGGACATCGGACGTTTTAGAGACGTTGATTAGCCCGATATAGGACGTCTCAGGAACGTCCCAAGGACTTTCTTGGGATTTTCATAGTTTTGTGCCCGCTGGGGCATATACTAATTTATAGCAAATATTTTATTTTACCATAACGGTCGACCATTATGAACATAAAGAAAGAAAACTGTCATAATTCTTGGTCAAAAATTCAACCTGTTAATTACCTACTTTCTTTTCAGAATTTTATTTTTATTTTCAAATTATCTGATAAATAGATCCAGTAGATCATCTTAACTATGTAAAAGAGGGTATTTTTCGTCTGTTTAATTACAGAATATCATTAATAAGTACCTTTAACTAATATATTTAAATTTTCGGTGCGGTCAAGTTGAACATAACCTAATGTGTCACTTGATTTATAAAATTGACAAAAAAGGCCCATACATTATTGTATTTTAATCTAGTTACTAGCATATTTGTATTTTTTCTTTCTTTTTAGACAAAAGTCGTAAATACAAAAGTCATAAATAAAATCATAGTAAAATAAGTAAAGAGCCTTTAAAGGAATATAATTACTCTCTAAATATAAATCAGTGAAAAATTCACTGATTTAAATAGTAGTTAGCCTTTTCACTGATTAAGCAATGGTTTCGGACTTATTCTTTAATCAGTTCAGTAACACCAGGATAAATCATCAATGGAGAACTGGTCTGGTTCCCGACCAGTAGCGTCACGGTAGATTAGTCGGGGGCTAGTCAAGTGACCCGACTTGTCCTAGTCGGGGCCTGATCGGGTACTAATATTGGGACAAAAAGTCCTGACACTACTGCTTATATATTATTTGGTTTACATTTTCAACATTATCAAGAAAAATATAAAAATATATTTCGTAATAAATGTTGTAAGCGAATTGTAATTTGTTCTTAACATCCTTTTTTCTTCGCCGAATCTTTTTTGAAAAAAATACAATTCAAATACGCAAGTCGTGTTTGGACTTACAAACTTTTTCTTATGGAAACGAAAAAATTGTAAGATCAGGCTATTCTGAAAACTTAAAAATTTTTAAAATTATTGTTAAATATATTCTTAGTGTTTAAGAATCTAAGAAACCACTACCATTTCTTAGATATTACCTCATTTTATAAAACCTTGCCGAAAACTCAAACATAAGAATAACCCGACCAGAGCCCTACTAGCTTCTGACCACAGTGTGAAGATTACCCGCACGGAAATTAGTGAACAAAAAGGCCCGAACAGCCCCTGACCAACCACCGACCAGGCTCGGACAGAAATTTTGGCAACAAAAAGCCCAACTAGTCCCCGACTGGGTACTTTGTCAAAATTAATAACCCGACTAGCCCCCGATTAGTTCTCGACTTGTAAGAGGGCCAAATGCGTTTGTTTCTACACGGGAATCAATAAGTAACCTTTCACTGATTGTCAGTGAACCATTTCTAGTTATTTGAATCAGTGAAATTTCACTGATTCAAATTTAGATAGTAGCTTTTGTAAATAAAAATCGAGCGAAAATTACGACTTTTCCCTAAAGCGTAAGAAAAAACACAAGTATGCTAATAAGTAGTAACTACATTCAAATAAGCAATTATGACCTCAATTTTTATTTAATTACTTTCGCCTGATTATTATTTTCTAAACTTTGATGCTTGAACTACTTTTGAATGTATACCTTGGAAAATGCTATTACTCTAACAATTTTCGTTTTATCGAAAAAAGGCATAAGGACAATTTGTTCAAATTTTCGAGTACTTGAATATCCATACATAGAATGTTCAAATATTAAAAAAATGGTCTCAAAAATTTTCAAAATGCTCCAACTTTTTGAATTTTTATCGAAAATAAATGAATAACGAACATGACCTTCAGTTCTGAAACTTAAAGAGTGTGCCAATTGCCAGTTTAATAGAATGATTTTTTTCAAAAGTTATCGAGCTCACAGTCATACAGACTTACATACAGCCATACATACATACATAGGAATACATAGACACAGTCATAAAAACCTGTTTTTCGGGTTCAGAGGGTCTCAAAACTTTGACATTCGACCAAAACAAGGGGGGGGGGGGTCAAAGTTTACACAAAGCTAATATCTTCTCTAATGAGAATGTAAGAATATACTTGTAGACCAACAAAATTTAGTACCTTATTTAAAATAAAATATTACTCATAAAAGAAATGTTATAGGAACAAAAGTATTTGGATTAGGTGCGAGTTTCTTATAATTCTTGACAAATTAACCGCATCTTCAAAAAAAGGGATCAAAATAGATAAAATTCTCAAATATGGGATCATAGAGGATTTTGAAAAAAAGGAAGAAAGGGGAGGATACTGCCCTACAAACTAAAAAGATACAGAAGTGACATTGCCGTTTAGGTCGACTTTTTCATTGCCAAGTTTAAGAGAATCACTCTAAGCGGCAATGTCACTTATGTATCTTTTTAGTTTGTACGGCAGAATGGTGTACTGACTGTGACCCTGCCCGGTAATAAGCCTACCTGGTAATAAATAATTTTATCTCTAGAGAGGCGGACTTGAATTAATTAAAATTAAATTTTCCAAACTTGTATTATTAGAAGGAATGAAATAATCTCAAGAATTGAACACTTTTGGAGAATAGAAGACATCTCTGTGAGGTTATCTGTCGGTACAATTACAAGGAATTAATTATATATTGAAAACACGTTCTCTTTTGGGAAATAGGAACCTATGCGGCGGCCGCTATGGAAATAGAAATAAATTAGTTTCTGAGATATCCTATTCTTATAAAGACATTTTAGACAGAAAAATCGCGCATTCAAAATAATAGAATAATCTTCACTTTTACGCTGCATTCTGAAAATATTAATTTTTCTCTATTCAGCGCTTATTGCCGGGTGCATTGTAAGATTTAAATTTATAACAAAGAAATGTTTCGAATTATTAAAGAAGAGAAACTAAACACTGTTTAAATATTGAGACTTTCAATTTGAAATTGTACAAGATTGAGCGATTTAAATGGACTTATTTATCAATTTTCAATCTAAACTTACCGCATTTTGAGTTATTTCAATTTAATTATTTAACGAATCAACGGTAGTTGATTACATTCCATCATTTTTAATTCTCTTCTCAAAATCATATAAAAAACGAAGCTCATACCAAATATGAAAAGAACACACACTCACGTCACAGGATTTTTTAAAATACATCATATACTAAAATTACTTCTTTCTCTTTTTATTTATTTATGTCTTTCTTGTAAATTAAGACAAACAGCAGCTGTAACTACGTACAACACGATAATATAGGATGCGCGAGCCACCAATCACTGATGATATCTGCGTCGCTCTCCTTCTTTTATAAGGGTCATCGTTTCGAGACGGGGCACAGTGGGTAAGACGGGACACTCGATTTTCTCCGAAGTTTCTTTGAAGTATCTGTAAATAGAGATTAATAAGAGAAAATGTCAAAATATTTTTTTTCTAGAACGCTTATTATGAGGCTTAATTATTGAATTTTAATTTAATAACTGAGTTTTATGAATCTTTTGAAAACAAAGGTTTTCATACAGTAGAGCCTCTCAATAGGGCGCGGTCTCCTCAACTGCGCTCGAACGTTACCCCCACCGAATCAACTTCGCGTTGCCCAAGGGCTATTTCGAAGCATTGTTGCCTCTCAATAGAGCGCACATATACGATGGAATCAAATCTGCCTACGCATTGTACTTATGTACATTTATATTGCACATCGTAGCAACTATGTATTGAGAAATAATTATATTCTGCCATTATAAAATCATATATAAAATAAGAGAGATGGAAAATATCTCAATTATTTTTTCGAATTGAGGAAATTATATTTAAATTATTAAAATTATAGCTATTTGCGTATTATTGTCAATTTGTTCAAAAACATAATCTGATTATTTAAGCTATTAATTATTGTTTATTTTCAAAATATCTAAAAATTGAGTCAGTGATGTCCACTTTTTTCTCAAGTTGGTATCCTATGCTACTTTTTGTTGAATAATTACATAAATTCGATACATTTCTTCTAATTATTATCAAATTTCTATTTGTTTAAACAGTTTTTATTTGCTCAAGCAGTATTCTTTTGAAAACTTTTTAAAAATAATATAAAATGGAACACATACAATTATTTTTCTGACTTTATAGTGTATAGAAAGAATATATTAACCATTTTTTAATTTTTTAAACAAACCTAATTTTTTAAAACAAAAATTGAATGGCTGGCGTCCAAAACGGGATAACCCTCAACATTTTCGTAGTGCACTTTTTCACTTTTGTAAATTCTCGGACAAAATCCTCGTATATAGTCCTTGAAAGAAATACAAAATTCATTTTAGTTTTTTTATAATAAATAATCAAAACTAGCGATTGTGGTAATCCCGGGTATACCTATAGCGGCCAACAGGGGGTAACCCGTCATTAACTCTTATGGAAGCTCTGGATTTTTTGATACTATTCCGAGGTTCTAAAAGTAAAAAGTGCATCTGGTTGCCATGCGGTTGTTTTAGACTGTAACTTATTGGTACTTGAACGTGTGCAAGGATGTGTTTTATCGGTATCACGTTTGACGTTTTTAGCTGCGTTTAAACAATTATCAAGTCAGGTGAGTACTGTTCAATTTCTCAGTTTCTACATATATTCATTAGCTATTTTTTGTTTGTTGCAAGGAACTTGGTTATTCAGCACAGTTTTCTAAACATTTTGGTTAAATTGTTACCCCTTTACCGTTAAAATTGGCTGAGAAAAATGCGATCGCGTGAAAATCACCCCGACCTGCGTCGAAGTGTTGAGAAGTACGATAAACTGAAAGGCAAACGCGTGCGTGCTAAAGACAAACCCGAATCCATTATTATTATTACACCATTAAGCCATTGCCCTTTCGGGGTAGGCGTGGCTCACTCGGCAGGGGAAAGGAGTAGTGTGTGGATGGGATAGAGATTTTTCAGATTGATTCAGAATTCTCGTGCTATTTATGT
>NC_046663.1:52243993-52247537 GCF_010883055.1 Belonocnema kinseyi
ATAAACCCACTTTGGACTTTCCAAATCTTTGTTTCTGTTATTTTCATTACCCTACGAATAAGTATTTTTGAATATATTTTACTTACAGTGCTTAATAAGCTAGATATATTTTATAACTCTGTTTTTGTATTTGTATTTTGTTATACAAAAGTTGTAATATCGCGTGATAGTTTAAAAAAAAGTTTCTTAATTTGATTGGTTCACATATCCAAGGAAGATTAAATTGTAGTTCCCTTTTCAACACCAAAATATTAGATTTAAAGAAAAAGTAAATTTTATGCGTAATAATTAAATTTTTAACACAAGCGTTGAGACCTTATTAATCTCTAACCAAAAAAGTTACTGATAACTGCAAAACAATGGAATAACATTAAAATAACTACGAAAAACAATTTAATCGAAAAAATCCAATTACTTCAGTAAAATTTGAGTGAATTTATTGCAATTTAAGGGAAACTAGAAGATTTCGATGAAATTCATGATAAATTAAACTGAATTTTAAAAACAATCAAGTAAATTAAAAATAATTCAAAAACATTAAACAGTTTTTTGAATTGAGTAAGTTTGAAATGAGCTTATAGACAAATTAAAGAAATGTTAAAAGAAATTTAAAAAATGCCTAAGAATTCAAGGTGAGGTTTTTTTGTTTAAGAAGAATGGAACTAAAACTTCAAAAAAATATATTTCATTGAGTAGAACTAAGTGAATTCCAAAGAATTCAAAAGAATTTAAAAGAATTCAGGATTCTTCTGAATAAATTCTTTGAAATCCATAAAAAGAATATAAAATCCCATGCAATCACATGAAATTGAATGATACTTTCTGAAATACTGAAAAAGTTATTAAAATACCTTGAGAGCTCTTAAAAACCTCAAAAATCATTAAAGTTCAAGAAAATCTGATAAAAAATCCCTTAGAATCTTTTAAAATATCCGATAAACTTACAGTTCCTGTAAAATCCTTCCATACTTTTCGAAATTATAGGAAGTTCTTTAAAACCGTATGCCTTTTTTTTAATCCCTTAACATTATATAAGCCCGTGGAAATCGCTTGAAATTAAAAAAAAATTTTGAAAATGCCTTGGAATCTTTTAAAATACCCTAAAATATTGCAAATTCGTTTAAATCTCATTAAAATATTAAAATCAATAAAAAAATTACTTCTAATCTTTCAAAATAACCTAAAATATCTTAAATACTTTGAAATTCTATAAAATACCTCACTTCCCGTGAATAAATTCATTAAAATCCACAAAAATATGATAAAATCCCGTGAAATTCTATGATGAAATTTCGTCTGATCCTGAAAGATATGTTAAAATCAATGTAGAGTTTCGAAATCGCTTAAAATTATTAAAATCGTCGGTAATCTGATAAAATCCTGTGAATTCTTTTAAAATATAAAACTTTATTAATTTCCTCTAAAATCGTTCCATATCTCCCGAAAGTCTAGAAAATTCTCTATCCTAAAATATTTCAAATGATTTAAAATCCCTACAAATTAATTAAATTAATACAAATGTATTTATTAAAAGAAAAGTGACTAATAAGATTCTTTCGCTTAAAAAAAATGACTAATAGTAATTGTGTCAACCTGATGGCGTTTGTCCATAGCAAAAAGTATGTAACATCAATTTTCTAAATACATGAAACATAATTTTCAAAATGGCTTTTTTTATACTTTTTTATGCTCGACCCCTTTAAAATTTCAATTATTTTTAGTAAATTTAAATCACTTAAAAATTAATCTTTTTTGAATTGCTAATGATGCTTTTCAACACAATTAAATTTTAATTGCAAAATTAAAACGTAAGAAAGAAAAAAATATAAAATGTACCATTGTTCATGAAAAGTCAGAACTCTGAAATTGTAACCACTTAAAATTACCGAAATTGCCCATTTACTGATGAATCAATTTCAGATAATTTAATTTTCATTGCTTTTAATTTTAAACTCAATTTTTAATTTTTTAATTTCCAGTATTCCTTTAGAATTATTATTCATTGTAGAAATTTTCAAAAATAAAATATTTTTCAATCTGAAATGACTTTTTTTTTAAACCTTCAACTAAAAATCGCACAATTTAAAGATTTTACATTGAAAATTACAAATTAAGATCAAGAATATGATTTCATTAGGAATTATTTTTAGTATTCTTGAAATCCAGGGGGGATGGTTGTTTGAATGCTAAGAACAAACAATAAGTTTGACTGGCAGCTTCTCGGTGGTGCCAAAGTTGACTGGCAGGCTGTTAAACATGTCAAAAATTCGAGTGGAACAACGTCATTTTAATACTCTTGAAAATCAAGGGGAATGATTGTTTAAATGCTAAAAACTAACAAGATGTTTGACTGACAGCTCCTGAGTGGTGTCAGAGTTGACTGTCAGGCTGTCAAACATGCCAAAAATTCGAGTGAAGACACGTCATTTTAGTACTCTTGAAACTCATTGGGAATAATTGTTTAAATTCTAAGAACTAACAAAAAATTTGACTGGCAGCTTCTCGGCGGTGCTAAAGTTGACTGGCAGGCTGTGAAACATGTCAAAAATTCGAGTGAAAAAACGTCACTTTAGTACTCTTCAAACCCACGTGGAATGATTGTTTGAATGCTAAAAACTAACAAGAAGTTTAACTGGCAGGTCCTGAGTGGTGCCAAAGTTGACTGGCAGGCTGTCAAACATATCAAAAATTCGAGTAAAAAGCGTCAATTTAGTACTCTTCTCTGCTAGAAATTTCTGATAGAACTTTCTTTCCGAAGCTTTCCATATCTTTCAGATCCTTTCCGAAATCTGCTTCCGAATTTTTTAGTTTCTATCAGAAAATTTGACACAGCAAAGTTCTATCAGATCTTATCAGAAGTGAACCCATTGGGAATGATTGTAAGAATGCTAAGAACTAACAAAAATTTTGAGTGGCAAATCCTGAGTGGTGCCAAACTTGACTGGTAGGTTGTCAATCATATAAAAAAATGACAGGATGACAATTAGAACCTTCATTTTAGTACTCTTGAAATGCATTGGGGATGATTTTTTAGATGCAAACAACTACCAAGAAGTTTTACTAGCAGCTCATGAGTGGTACCAAAGTTGACTGGCAAGCTGTCAAACATGCCAAAAAATCGAGAGAAGAAACGTAATTTTAGTACTCTTGAAACCCATTGGGGATGATTTTTTAGGTGCAAACAACTACCAAGAAGTTTTAGTAGCAGCTCCTAAGTGGTGCCAAAGTTGACTGGCAGGTAGTACCTCTAGATCTTTAGAGCCTCTACAAACCCTACTGAAAATTTCTATATAGGAACCTACATAGGATCCTATATAGGATTCTACATAGGATGCTATATGTTTCACCTATAGGTGCAACCTATAGGAAAGGACATAGGATCCTATATAGGTGCCTGTATAGGACACTCCCTAATAAGGTACCTAATAGTGCCTAACTGATAGTACGAGTGTAGTTCAATAAGTCCTTAGAATGACCAACAGATGGCGCGCGAATCGCTCCAAATCATCTGTTTTCAGTCAGCACCACTCCCGACTAGATATAT
>NC_046663.1:52247637-52254759 GCF_010883055.1 Belonocnema kinseyi
TCGTGAACACTTTAGACAAAATACAATATAAATTAAAAATGTTTCTCAGAAAATCTGTCTCATCTATAGGAACTATTAAGTAAGGTCTTATGTGCTAACTTATTCTAAGTGCATTCATTTACCTGAGAAAAGAAACAGGCTTTCTGGTTCTTTTCTCGGCTTGTCTCACGCCTGTCTCGTTTTTGCCAATAGAAAGATAAGAGAGTTTGAGAACAATAATAAAAATTGCGAAATATAATTTTAAATTTAGCGATTAGGCCTTTATGGTGAGGCGGTGTTCTTCTTTACCATGCAAAAAGGGTTGAGTTCTACATGATCCCATAACTAGATGAGCGCGGGATACGCGATCATCACAGTAATTTCCTACAGGCGGCACCTATAGGTGAAACACATAGGTTCCTATGTAGGATCCTATACAAGATCCGTACCCGTAAAGACCCCATTGGGTCCCCCCATTCGGTTCCTTTTTTAAGAAACTCAAAAAAAAAACAAGATCAACTTTTAAACTGTTGGAATTCGGATTCTAAGTTAAATTTTCTATTAGAAACTTACGGAGTAATCGCAATACTTTTTTTGCAACGTTACAAATTTTTAAAAATGTCATTGACTTCTGCAGAAGGTGACTTCAAGCGCATCCATAATAGCTGAAGTAGTATGTTGCGCGCGAAGTTTAAAAATAAAATCTCTCACTTGCAACGCAAACAAAGATGTTGTTGTCTGAGGAGTCCATTGCGTGGCGCTAGCATCCAGACAAAGTTCTTAAAGTTACCGACGGAACGCTTATGAACTACTACTAAAAGAAGATGCACTTGAAGGCACCTTCGGCCCATCTAAATGACAGGTATTTTATTTTTTAAAGTTTTTAACGCTGCAAGAAAAAGTATTGCGATTACTCCGTGAGTTTCTAATGCAATTTTTAACGTAGAATCCGAATTTTAACAATTTAAAAATTGATTTTGCTTTTTTTTTAGTTTTTTAAAAAGGAACCGAATGGGGTCTTTACGGGTACTCTGTAGAGGCTCCATTCGGTTCCTTCGGTCCGCCAGGACTGGCAGCTCCTAAATGGTGCCAAAGTTGACTGGCAGTTAATGAAAAGGACAAACTTTCATTCGTTTGCTGATTAAAGTGTCAGTCAACTTTGGCACTACTCAGGAGCTGCCAGTCAAATTCTTTGTTAGTTGTTTGCACCAAAACAATCATCCTCAATGGGTTTAAAGAGTACTAAAATAACGTTTTTTCACTTGAATTTTCGACATGCTAAACAATCAAATTTGGCACCACTGAGGAAACAGCCAATCAATTATTATCTTATTTTTTAGCATCTAAAGAATCATCCCCAATGCGTTTCAGGAGTACTAAAATGACTGAGAAGCTGCCAGTCAATTTTTTTGTTAGTTTTCAGCATTCAAACAATCATTTCAAATGGGTTTCAATAATACTGAAATTATGTTTTTTATCTAGAATTTTTTGCACGTTTGATAGCCTGCCAGTCAACTTTGGCACCACCCAGGAGCTGTCAGTCAAACTTCTCGTTAAGTGTTTGCACCTAAACAATCATCCCCTATGGATTTCAAGAGTACTAAAATGATGGCTTTTCACTCGATTTAACGATAAATTGTTGCTAAATGCATCAACAGCTGTTAGTCAACGAATTTCGAACTGTTGACTATGAAAACAAAAGAATCTGAAATTTTAGTGAGTACTAACATGACGTCTATGGAATTATCGTGAGCTCCCGGACATTTTGAAAACTAATGATATCTATATTTTTATGAAATATGTCCACGTGGACAAAGTTGGGTAAAGGGGGGGGGGGGATGTTTGTCCAAATTCCACGGCTGTCCAAGAGGGAGGGAGGGGGATTTTTAGATCGCAAGTACTAATAAAATTGTCTACATTAAAATTTATCAGAATTTAATCAGTTCAAGAATTTCTTCAACATCTTCCAGTTCATTTTGCTTTTCCCAATAAATCTTCCATTTTATTTCATTTAATTCTTATACTTTGATATTTGCCCTTTCTTTCATTTTTCTTTTCCAATTTTCAAATCTAGAATTCGCTATAAAATACTAAATTATGAAGACTTCAAAATAGAGATTATTAAAATAGTTTCAGTCATTTTTTCAAAATCCCATGACTTTTCGACGTTTTCCAGGTATAATTTTGAAAAAAAAATGCAGCCAATTAAATTTAATTGTAACAAATTTTAATGCTATGATAATGGTTTATCAATAAGTTTGAATGAATCTAAAACAATTTTCAATAATATTATTTTTATCAAAGTGAATAATATATTCTGTAATTATAACCATATAATTTTTTTTATTACTTTAAGAACAATTATAGTCGAATTATTTATGTAAATATCAGGATTACATTTGAAAATAATAGTAATCTGAAAAACTCTGAACTTTCTAACGAAGTTAAAATGACATTTTCAGATCGCAAGTACTAAAATTTATTAGAATTTAATAAGTTCACGAATTTCTTCAACATGTTCCAGTTCTGTTTGCTTTTCCCATTAAATCTTCCATTTCTTTTCATTTAATTCTTACACTTTTGTCTGATAATTTGCCTTTTCCTTAAGTTTTCTTTTCCAGCTTGTAAATATTCCATGACTTTTCTAGGTTTATTAAACACTTAAAAAATGCCATAACTTTTCTAGGTCTTCAGGCCTTCGAGACCTTCAAGGTCTTGTTATTTTAAAGCCACGAAATGATGAACTCGGCAATTCTTGTTTATTAATTTTATTTTCATTTGCAATGCTTATATTACAAAACATACTTTTTCAGACACATTGAAAATATGTTCTATTTACACTGGATATTCCTACTTTTGTGCTAACACTCTCATCTTTACAGGAATAATATTAATATAACTATCTCATAGGCTTTCATTCTGCTAATATGATTATGGCAGTACATTTACAATAAAATCTATGTTATAGTTAATCGTTATGTCATACATGTAACGTCTATAATATAATATTTATGTCATATGCAAATTCTGTGTAGGTACTCTCTATTATGTGCACCCAATGGGCTTAAGAAAAAAAGAAAAAAAATAACAAAAAAAAAAAACAAAAAAAAAGTGATCACGATTTTTCGCGTTAAAAAGCTTATTAATCGGGCCGTATTAAAACCGTGTCACATGAGATCTGTTCATCACAACACAACAAGCGGAAATTGAATGCCATGTTATACTTTGCACCAAACTAATTTTCTCACAAATTAGTTTTTCATCCTGCGATATGTTGCGAATCACAAAAAAAAGAAAAAAAAAACAACAACTAGCAAAAGCGTTTATCAATTGGACCCCTATTTACAATGTCCACTGGAAGTGATGTAATTTGTTAATTTCTTCTTAAATCTTTTCTCCCGCAAGAACTTCTCTATTAATCAAGACTATAAAACTAAAACATTAAAAAATGTACTAGTATTGTCTACAAGTGCCCTCTCCGCAATCTCACTTCCTTATAACAATTTTTTTCGTATATTCAGTCTAAATCATATTATCGTATATTCGTATTTATATCAGCTATCGATTATACTCGAAGAGTGGATGAGGGGTTACGCTATCGATTATTTACAAAGTCGTATGTTCCCTTATAACTAGAAAATCGTGCGAGTCAGAAATTTAAACAAAATCCGTTTAAATAAACTCGAAAAAAAACTACTTTACAAAACAATGTAAAAATCATCGTTTTCTTGGCAGTAGAATTTGATCTTATTTCTAAAATGAATTTCCATACTAAAATGGAAAATTCAAGCATTCAAAATTCGGTAAAATACATCAAACCTAAAAAATAAGAAACTCGCTTCCATTGTTATCCTAGCATAATTATAAACAGTCTAGTCATGAAACACGTATCAAGAGGTGCTGTTTCTGTGCTTTTTGTTCTTTCCCTTCCCAGATTCAAATTCATCCTCACTCCTTCGTCGTTTTTCCTTCAATTGCTTCTCCATTGCCAACATGGTGATCATTTTCTTATGGGAATCACCAACAATCCAACCATGCTGTTCCACACGATCGTCCTCTTCTTCAATGTCAGGTGCCGCTTCAATTTTTTCCTCCTCATCGCTCGAACTCGACCAATAATAAAGTTGATTCACAGCTGCCCGCTTTCTTCTTCCAATCGCAACACCCACAGCTTCATCCACCTTATTCCACGACTTTGTCGTTCGTAATTCATCTCCAGAGTCTCGTTTGCCACTCGACAATCTACGTTCCAAAAGATCTTTACTATTTGAAACCGAATTTCTCCTGCTCTTCGGCTTGTCCACTTTACCTTTCCCTTTGGCCTCCAATTTCGAATTCTTCTTGCTCTTTTGGCTCGACTTTGGCTGCTTCTTCTCTTTCGGCTCAGAATCCAAATCTGTCTTCTCAATCTCTTCATCCTGATGACTCTTTTGCTTCTGATGTTTCCTTTTCGAATTTTTATCTCCATCCCTTTCCAATTTCTGCACCTCTCTCTCTTCTGGGCCTTTTGAGCCCTGACCCGCTTTGCTCTTTTCCAACTCTCGCAGAATCTCCTCCTCGATCGCCTTCTGCTCCTTCGCGATCATCTGCTCGTGCTTTTTTTCAATGTACCTCTCCTTTCTCTTCTCCTTCGACTCCTTCTTCTGCTTTCGAGGTCTCTCACTTTCGGATCGTTCCCCCGATTTTCTGCGATTTGTCTTCGAGTAAATTTCCTCATCTGAACTGCTTATTTCAGCGAGTAGGCCCTGCTTTCCTATCGCGCATTTTCGCTGACGTCTGATGGGCTCGAATTCCGAAATGGATGCTTCTTGCAGTTTTTTATTTTTCCGTTCCTGCTGCTGCTTTCGCTTCTTGGACTCCTGAACTTTCCTGCTGAGAAAAACGTGAAGCGGAAGATTGTCCGACTCCTTTTGCGGCTTTTCGTTGGTTGTGAGTTTTTCGGGAAGAATTGGTAGATCATCGTCCTGTGCTTCTTGTTCATCGACTGGACTGTGATTTTCTTTAGATTCCTTGTTCAATTTATCGGAACTCTCACTTTCAGTTCGCTTAGATTTGGCTCGAGAAGCCTTTGTAAACTTTTTCACCTCCTTGGTCACTCCATCGAGATTATCGTGCTGATCAAGAAGATTAAGAGCCTCTTCGAGTGGAATCCATTCCTTTTTCGACTGGTTTTCATCCCTTGCTTTCTTTCCCTGATCACACTTTTCCTCCTCTTCTTTCGCCGGCTCTTCATCCTCGGATTCTTTATTATCATCGCTGTCTTTCTTCAGATCAATGATCAATTCCGACTCTGATTCTGAGTCAGATTCAGAGTTTGATTCAAACTTGTCGATCCTATTTCTGCCCCAGTTGTAATACTCATTTTCAGCTTCTTCAAGTGGCCTTTCAAGCTCGATATCCAGTTTTTTCTTTGTCTTCTCAGAAACTTTATCACCAGTCTCAGTCTCAGAATCAACATCTTTACCTTCTTTTGGGTTCACATGCAACTTCCCTTCAACTTTCTCAACTTCCTCAACTTCCTCAATTTCGTCATCAACCAATTCGCTCTCTGACGAAGAAGACAATTCTGCAAACAAATTCTGCTTGCCCTTCGAGCAAGTACGTTGACTCTTTGATATTCCAACTCCCACATCTTCCGCCTTGGCTGCGGTAATGAATTCGTCAGAGCTGTCGTTTTCGTACCACGCGTTCCTAGATTTCTTCTTCGCACTCTTGCCCTTCTTCTTCAACTTGGGATGTTTACTCGGCTGTTGCACAGCGCGTTTCGAACTCTTTTTCCGTTCAATGAAACCGTCCATTGGCCCAGTGACGAGTTTATCTTCACTCTGGTAGGACTTCAGTGCACCTTTGGTCTTCGGAGCAAACTTCTCGATGTCCTTGAATTTATGATCAACCATCGACGCCAATCTTTTACTCAAGTTGCCGCTAGTCTTGCCGTTTCCCAAGGTGTCCCCAATCGTCTTTGACATCAAATTCGACATGTCAACACTCCTCTCTTTGACGCCACTCAATTCGAGCTTACTTCTGTAGGAAAGAACAGGACCAATTGCAGGCTCAATTTGACTATCCTCATCATCAAAGTCGTAAATATCTTTTGTTTTTGATGAATCTTGATTTTCTCTCTTGTCAAAGGTATCGTGTCGCTTCTTCTTTTCGGCTAAACCATCATAGTAATCGTTGCGAATCAGAGGGAATTCCTGTTTCTTTTTCGTTTTCTTTGTTCTTCTCGACTTCTGTGAGTGTGATGCTCTGGACATGAAAACAGTTTTGGCTTTCTCAATTTGCTTGCGCTCGTAGATTTCCTTTTTTCGCTCGAAAAGTTCCTTGATTGGATTTCTGGGTTTTTTTATCACAGACTCCTTTTGGTTTGTTGTGCTTAATAAGGAATCTTGCGTTTCAGGGGGAAGTTTCGTGAAAGCTGTGGCTGTTGGAACCCGGGCACAAGCGAGTTCGGCCAAAACCTTCATGGGATTCGATCCACTGGAAAGAGAAAATAAGGGAAATTAAATAATGGGGGGAAATATTAACTATTTATTTTTACATGTCGAAAAGAATAATCATTTTATAAGGAATGTTATATTTTTAAATAATTTTCAATGATTTAAGCCATTAAAAAATTTATTTTAAATAATTTGATATACTTCGGTCGTTCGAAGAATGATTAAATTAATTGTACCATTTGAATTTCTTCAAAAATCTGCCTGAAATTTTTGTCAAATAATTGGAAGTATTTGTGAAATTTTTTTAATCTATCCGAAATCTTTGCGAAATATTTGAAATCTTTATACAATCTTTGAAATAATTGTAATCTCTTTAAAATATTTTGAAATATTTTGTAATATTTATGAAATTATTAAAATCACTGGGAAATTATTGAAATCTTTTAAATCTATCCGAAATATTTGCGAAACATTGTAAATTTTTGGGAAATGATTGAAATCTTTGAAATCTTTTTAAAATATTTGAAATATTTACAAAATATTAAAAAACTTTTTGAAATATTAGGTATATTTTTTAAATTGTTGAAATCTTTCGAAAATAATTAAAGTCTTTGTGAAATCTTTTTAAACTATCCGAATATTTTGTGAAACATTTGAAATCTTTGTAAAATCTTTAGAAAATCATTGAAATGATTGTAAAATA
>NC_046663.1:52254859-52280912 GCF_010883055.1 Belonocnema kinseyi
TTTGGAAAATCATTAAAGTCTTTGTGAAATCTTTTTAAACTATCCGAATATTTTGTGAAACATTTGAAATCTTTGTAAAATCTTTAGAAAATCATTGAAATGTTTGTAAAATATTTAAAATATTTGATATTTGTAAAATTGTTTAAATCTTTGCGAAATATTTAAAATACTTTTCAAATATCTGATATTACTTGTGAAATTATTGAAATCTTTAGGAAATTTTTGTGCGCTTTTGGAAATCTATCTGAAATCTTTGCGAAATATTTGAACTCTTTGTAGAATCATTGAAATCTTCGTGAAAATCGTTCTGAAATCTTTGAGAAATATTCAAATATTTTTAAAAAATGTTATAATATTTGTGAAATTATTAAAATATTTATGAAATATTTGGGAAAATAATTGAAGCCTTTGTTAAATTTTTTTAATCTCCCAAAGACATTGCGAAATATTTAAAATATTTGGAAATCCATGATAATTTTTCTGAAATATTTGGAAACATTTTCAAAATATTTTTTAAATATACAACAATATTTGTAAAAATATTGAAATCTTTGTGCAACCTGGAATCTATCTAGAATCTTTGCGACATATTTGAATGTTAGTGAAATCTTTGGGAAATCATTAAAATGTTTGAGAAATATTTGTGAAATTTTTGGAAGTCTTTGAAATATTTTTGAAATATTTGAGATTTGTGAAATTATTAAAAACTATCTAAAATCTTGAGCAAATCATTGAAATCTTTGTGCACTTTTGGAAATCTATCTGAAATCTTTGCAAAATATTTGAAATCTATGAAATTTTGGGAAAATCATTGAAATCTTAGTGAAATCGTTCTCAAATCTTTTGGAATATTTGAAAATATTCCAAATATTAATAAAATGTTTGTTAATATGTGTGAATTTATTAGAATCTTTGGGAAATAATTGAAATTCTTGTGCAATCTTTGAAATATATCTAAAATCTTTGCAAAATTTTGCAAAATATTTGTGAAATTTTTTTAATCTTTGAGAAAACGTTTAAATCTTTGTAAAATCTTTGGAAATCTTCGGAAATCTTTGCAACACATTTAAAATCCTTTCGACATATTTCGCAATATTTGAGAAATTTCTGAAATCTTTCAGAAATCATTTAATTTTTCGTGAAATCTTATGAATTTATCCGAAATATGTACTAAATATTTGAAATATTTGGGAAATTAATTAATTTATTTAAGTCATTGTGAAATTTTTTAAACCTGTCGAAAATCTTTGTGAAACCTTAAACATTTTTTCGAAATCTTTGGCAATATGAAATTTATACCTGTATTTATTATTTATTGTTAACTATTCATTGTTCATTTATAATTTATGATTGATATAAAATTTGTATATAGTATAATATTATTATAACAAGCAAAAATTGTACTATTTAATATTATACTCCTATGCCCCTGCTCTCATCTAGAAAAAAAGGCTCCACCTCTACTGATTCAAATATTGTATTTTCAAATATCCCACATTTAAAGAGAAAAGGGAAAACGGGGGAAATTTTTTGAGAGCAGGAAAAAAAGGGGAATTTCATCCCAAACTAAATGAAAAACTCACTTGTGATCATGCTTGCTATTGTTGTGCAGCAAGTTGGTCAGCGCTTTGTCCAGAGGACCACCAGGAAACGATTGATTTCCCTTGTTTGAACCACTTCCATAGACTCCATTGGAATTGTTGAGATTAGGCAGACTAAATTGATTCTGCACCCTTCCATAAACGTGTACACTTTCCTCTCGATCGTCCCTCTGCATAAATTGATTGCGCTGAAATTCGCCACTGTTATTGCTCTTTTGCCCAAAAGTATTCGATATTAGGTTTTCACTTTCCCTCATCCGCTGTTGAATTTTGTCCCTGAGTTTGTTGTTGTGCTCGAAGGCGACATCTAGACTATCCTCGTAGCCAAGATTGTCAGCTCGAGATGCATCCGGACTTGCTGATCTACTCGACCGTTCACTCCTGTTTTCTCGACCCTCATTATCTTTTTCGTTATTGCTGTACATTTCCTCACCCAGCAACTGAAAAGGATAATCATTTTTATAGTCAGGTTGTCTATTAATATTCTGAAGAAAAAAAATTCCCTGACAACTCCAGGATTTTTCCAGACATCTCAAGTTTTCTCCAGGTATATATTTCGTATTTTTTAAAACGATAAATTATATTACAAGATATTTTCAAATATAATAGATTCATCGATTGATTAAATAACTTAATAATAATAAAAACATGATTATTATTTATTTACTGAATTTATCCCAGAAAAGTTGATGACTTTTTATAATAATTCAAACAAATTTGATTACATCTTCTTATACGTAACATGCAAGGCATAATATGTAGGTAAAGTTAATGTGCGTACTATATTAAATTGAACTGAAATCGCTTTAAACTAATTTTTAAACCAAAAACATTAAATTTTTAACATTATAGATAATTTATTAACAAAGTAGTTACATTTTCAATCAAAAAGATTAATTTTCTACCAAAATACTAAATATTCACATATTCTTTATGTAAAAAAATCAATTTTTAACCAATAATGAAATTGTTTAATTTTCAGTTAAAAAAAGTAAGTTCACACAGAAAAAAACTCAACTTTTTAACCAAAATGATAAATTTTCAACTAAAATGATTAATCTTCTTGTGAAGTAGAAGAATTTTTATCTAAAGAGTTAAACTTTGAACCAAGTAGTTTTATTTTCAACCAAAAAGACGAATTTTTAAATAAAATTATCAATATATAACTGGAATATTTGGGTTTTTAAGTAAAAATATGAGTTTTCAAACAAAAAGATTAATTTTTTGCCAAAAAAGACAATTTTTCAACAAGATATATGAATTTTGAAAAAAAATTTCAACTGAATTGATGCATTTTCAATTAAAATGACGAATCTTGTTCTGAAATAAATGAATTTTAAATCAAAAAGATTAATTTTTCACTGACGAATTCAACTTTGAACCAATTACTTTTATTTTCAAACAAAAAGATAAATTTTTAACTAAAATGATAAATATTTTACTGAAATACTTGAATTGTCAACCAAAAAGATTAACTTTCAAACAAGAAGATTAATTTTCTATACAAAATATGAATTTTCAACTACAATGATAAATGTTCAACTGGAATAGTTCAATTTCGAACCAAAAAGATAAATTCTCAACTAAAATTATGAATCTTTAACTGAGAAAGTAGAATTTCTAACCAAGAAGATGCTTTTTGAACCAAGATTTTCAACTAAAATGATGGAACATTTAGTTAAAATACTTACATTTACATTTTAAAAAATAATAATTTTCAAAAAAAAAACTAATTCGCAAAAAAATAGTTAAGTTTACAAAAAAAGAGATGTATTTTCAACTAAAATTATGAATCTTCATCTGGAATAGTAGAATTTTCAACAACAAAATTTTATTTTCAACCAAGAATATTAATTTCTACCAAAAAAGCAAATTTCTCAACAAAATACATGAACTCTCAACCAAATAGTTAAAATTTCAACTAAAAAGATCCATTTTAAACCAAAAATTGAAATGAATATTTAACTGAAATAATTGAATTTTCAACCAAAAAGATTAATTTTCAAACGAGAAGATTAGTGTTTTACAAGAAAGATGAATTTTCAAATAAAGTGATGAATCTTCAAATTTAATATTTCAATTTTAAACAAAAAAGATGAATTTTCAACTAAAATGATGAATCTTTAAATTTAATATTTCAATTTTAAACAAAAAAAGATTAATTTTCAACTAAAATGATGAATCTTCAAATTTAATATTTCAATTTTAAACAAAATAATGAATCTTCAACAGTAAAAGTAGAGTTTCCAACCTAAAAGATTTATTTTGAACCAAGGTTAATTTCTCAACAAAAAAATATATCAATTTTCAAAAAAATACATGAAATTTCAAATAAAAAAGATAAATTATCAATAAAAAATGAGTGGTTAAATTATCACTTCAAAAAATTAATGTTCAACCAAAGTGATTAATTTTACACTAAAATAATAGAATATTCAATTAAAATAAGTACATTTACACATTAAAAAAGAATAATTTTCAACAACAAAAAATAATAATAATTTGCAAAAAATAGTTACATTTTCAAACAAATTGATGAATTTTTAACTAGAGTGATTAATCTTCAACTGGAATGGTTCTATTTTAAATCTCAAAGATGAATTTTCAAATAAAATGTTGATCTTTAAATATAATAATTAACTTTTCAACGAAGAATATGAATTTTTAACTAAAATTATGGAATATTCAACTAGAACAGTTATATTTTCAGATAACAAAATTTAATTTTAACTGAAAGAGAAACAAATTTTCAATTAAAGTGATGAGTCTTCAATCAGAGAAAATTAATTTTTAAAAAAATAGTTTAACTTTGAAAAAAGTAATTAAATTTTTATTATAAAAAAGATCAATTCTGAACGAAAAATAAAGTGATTGATACTTCAACCAAAAAAGATTTTAATTTGTTAGCAAAAACAATTGAATTCAATAAAAAAATAAATGATTTTTCAACCAGATACTTGAATTTTTATTCTAAAAACAATCAATGTTCAACCAAAAATAGAAGTCCAATTTTCAGTTAAAAAAATATGTTTAAAAAAAAACGACTTTTCAACAAAATAGTTCAATACAGTAATATAAAGCACTGCACAAATAAAGAATCATTTTTATTCAATTTTATATTGGAATTTTCTTTAAATTAGGCACGCTCTCGAAAAAATTCCCTGCCAATTCCAGGCTTATTGTTTTCAATTCTAATGACTAATACATAAAAAAATACGATTAAAAATTGGCGTTAAACTCACCTGATTCACAGATTCGAGAAGACTCCCCAGACTGTTTTGACTCTCGACATCTCTCCATCTGTCTCTTGACGATCGGAAAATCTGCGCTGGATTATCCTTGCGATAAGTTTCCGAATGGTCCAACTTAATTTTCTTCGCACCCCTCAATTCCTTTTCCGTTGTTGCCTTAAGTCTCGAGCAACATTCTACAAACAACTCCTGATCAAAATTCAAAACCTTCCCCTGTCTCGATTTATGTTGAGACGTCGAACTCATAGCTGCCGTCGCCGTTATAATTTCCTGGGGCACATCCAAGGCATTGTCCTCGATAGCATCTGTTGGTGCAATCGTCACAATTTCCACTCGGTTCTCATGGCTCGCAAGAGGCGATCGAATAACTATTTTCTCGCCTGAAAACTCACTTGAACAACTTTTCCGGCGAATTTCCTTTTTCTCCTCAACACTCTCATTATTGCCCAGTTCTTCTTCTTCAATCGCCTCGTCATTGCTATTCGTACTGCTGCCCAACGAAGTATAAGAGTTATTGTAATCGAAAAACGGAGACATTCGTCTCCTTAAAATGTCATCTTCAATGTGATCCTCCTCTGAATTCTGCGACAAAGGCGAGTGACTCCTCAGACTCGACTCGACAGAAGTTACAGATTCTCGATCAATCAGGCGACTCAAATATTCATTTGATTTAAAGTCAGTCTCTAGAGGCGGATCAAAAGGGGCAGCTTTCCTGGAAGAGTCTGTTTTACTTCCAGTGAAAATTTCTTCCCAACTCTTCTCGCTTTTCTTCCTGTCTTTTTTCACAAGGCCTTGGTTCGCCTCTAATGCTCCTGCGAAATCGCAACTATTCTCGGAATATTTTTGGGTTTTGAATTCATGGGAAGCTTCTTTGTATTTAGATTCTTTCTGACTCTTGCTTATACCAGCATCAACATCATCATCATCATCATCATAATCATAATCAGGAATTGGCGACTCATCGAAAACTCTTGAAATTGTTGAAATACGTTCTTCAGCCCTCTTTTTACTTTGTCTGCATCTTGAACTTGTTATTAAGAGTTCCGAAGTTCCGAGAGAAGTTTCAATTCTGCTGGTTTTAAATTGATCCTCCTCTTGTCGAGTTTTCGAAATCGGGGTATTAATTTCATTTTTCACTTTATGCGTTGTTCCTCGACTCGTGCTGCCTGAAGCAGAAGAATTTCGTGACCGGCGTTTCTTCTTTGCATCTTTTCTTTGTTTTGACGCTCCTCTAGAAGGTTTCAATAAATCAGCTTCCTTGGATTTATTCAACTCATTGTCTGAACTTTCCGACTTGGAATTCCAATCTTCAAGAACTTCCTTGACTTTATCAATCTTCTCACCGCCGAAAACACGACCGAATACACTTCGGACGATTTTACTTTTATTTTGTGCTTCTGTTGCGTATTCATTATCACTGACTTCACTTTGAATTACATCTACTATTTTATTTTTTGATGAGCCTTTCTTCTGTCTTGACTTCGATTTGTGTCCCTTACCGCTACCTTTCTCTGATCTGGAAGTCTTTGGCTGCCTTTCTACACTAGTCTCAACAATTTCTTGATCTACGATACCATTTCCTTCGTCTAGACGTTCTGCAATCCGAGGAATTTCGGGTTCGATTTCATCATTAGTTTTATTTTCTATTTCTTCTAGTACTGCATCTTCAGTTTTATCTTCAATTATCTTGTCCACTTCGTAATTTTCAATCAAGGTTGAACCTTCCGCCACAATTTCAGTTAAATTCAAAAGCTCACTTTCAACAACTTTACTCAAAACTTTCGCATTGTTGGAAACAGTCTGCGAACTATTATTATCCATACTTAACTCTGGATCATCGAGCAACTTTTGAATATCCACTGACATATCCGTGTTCAGTGAATTATCGTCGCTATCGAATTCCGTGATAACAGAATCGTTTGTGTTAAATTTCACTTGATCATCTTGTGCTTTCAGACTTTCGGCAACATTTAAGAAATCTAGTTTCAAGTCATCCTCCTCGCCAAATATTGCCTTTGGATCTTCAAGTTTAGAGTTTGATTTCACATCATTCGCCAAACTTGAAAGCAAAGAATCTTGAATTCGCTCTCCATCAGGAATTTTAAAAGTCAAGTTACTTTCACTCTCAGTTCCTAGAATTTGAGTCAAGGACTCTGTTAGAGTCTCAAAAGTCTTAATTTCTTCCTTCTCCTCATTCTGCTCATCGTTCTTCGGTCTTCCTCTCGTTCTATTTTCAATTTTATTCTGAGAGACAACCTCTTTTTTACTATTTTCATTTTGCTGATTTTTCTTAGATCTCGAAGATTCTCGACTACTCGCAGTGCTTTTTTTCGATTTTGAAGTCTCCCGTTTACTCGTGGAATTTTCAAGATCCAATTCACTTTGCTCGAAATCCAAAGCTTCGTATTCCTTGTAATTTTGCTTGTTCTGATGTCTCCTTGGCCTCGACGTATCTTCTTTCTTTTCCTGACTTCTGCCGAACCTCAACGAAACACGTTTAGATGAATTTTCCAAATTCGTGTTAGCCTCGACAATTTGTTCTGCCTCTGTATTTTGTTTTCGCGTCTTTCGTTTTACCTTGGTTGTATCAGGTGTTTTAATTTCAGCAGAAACGTTTATTTCTTCAGGTATTGTCGCCTCTATTTCGAGTTGTTGTACAGGCTTCTGAATATTTAATTCGCTCTCAATTTCCGACAAAGCTATCGAAACCGGTTCTTCGATTGCAGAAATATCCAGGATGAGATTTGAACTCTTGTCAACGAAATCGTCTTCAAGTGAAGTTTGAGATTCGGTACTGGTATCAAAATTGGGTTCTGGAGTGTTAAGATCCAAATGTTCATCAGCCAAATTCTTCTTCTTACCCCTTGTCTTCTTACCTTTTTTCTTGCCTGTTTCGAGGTGAGTAATTTCGGCTTTGGTCTCTAAATTCTTAATTGGCGTGGATGCAGCTTCCGGAAAAACGGGACTAATATGATCAGTCAAAACGTATTCATCATGAGTCATATTCTCCGTTATTTTACAAATCTCTTCATCCAGCAATTCATCTTCCATATTTTCCTCTGGTGGTTGGGTTGGAACAGTGAGTGCAACTTGGATCTTCTTTTCCGGAATGGATTTCTTCTCTTCGAAATATTTATCCAAATTTTCGTTCGATAGAATTAAACTCTGTGCAGAGGAAGCGTTTGGAAAACCTTCAGTTTTCTCCAAATTTTCATTATTCGACAAACTTTCTCCAATTCTCTCTTCTACCTCCACATCTATTTTTTCCGCTTTCTCGTCATCATCAAGAATAGTCTCTTCTTCATTTCTGGGTGTGATTTCCTTTTCATGTTCTTTGCCAGTTGTGTGATTAATCTGTATAAGATGTGATTGAGAAATATTGTGCTTCTTTAGCGAACTCTTTCTGGTGAAACTCGTCGCGCAAATATCGCAGAAGAATTTGGCAGCTTCTTTTGTCAGTTTCTTTTTCTTTTCCACTATCAAGATTTCCCCGGACTTTGTGTGCACCACAGCAAAGTTTCCAGCCGGGCGTTTCTTTGGTGTTTGTAAATCATCTGCTAGTGATTCTTTTGATTCTGAAGGTTCCTGATAGTCTGGCTCGAGAGATGTTTCAATTTCTTTTCGAACGGATGGTTCCTTTTCAGAAGCAATTGTATCTGACTCTTGTTCTTGCACTTCCAGTATTTTATCTTCGGCAATTTCAGCAATATCGTCTTTTGCAAATTCTTCTTGCTTGGAAGAATCAAGCAAATCGAGATGTTCATCAATTAATGACGATTTCAGATACACTTCATTTTCTAATATCGAAGTTACATTTTCCAAGGTTGATGATACATCATCTGAAATCATACAACTCGAAACCGGCTTTTTGTTGGAATCTTCTCTTTGTTCAGCTT
This sequence comes from Belonocnema kinseyi, assembly GCF_010883055.1. Taxonomy (NCBI): domain Eukaryota; kingdom Metazoa; phylum Arthropoda; class Insecta; order Hymenoptera; family Cynipidae; genus Belonocnema; species Belonocnema kinseyi. The sequence goes on from NC_046663.1 coordinate 52,263,608, forward strand.
TATTTTCATCAGAAAGGGCGAGATGCTCATCAACTAAGGATACATTTTTGGATTTTCTTTTTAATGTCTTTCGTTTCCTCTCCGAAGATTCGCTTCTTGCAGTATTATCCACTGAAGTTTTGGATTCTTCTGATATTTTTTCCTTTATGTTCACTACCGAATTAACTTTAACGGATTCTTCTTCTACAGTCTGCTCCTTTTCTTTAAGAGTTTCAACATGATCCAGAAGATCAAGATGTTCGTCCAGCAAGGAAATATTTTTCTTAGCCTTTCGTCCAGGTCGTTTTCTTTCCAACAATGTATTTGGAACCAAAACTTCGGCAGCTGATTGAATCACTTCTTCTGATTCTTTTTCTGTTACTTTTGTTTTCTCTTGCCCTCCAGCTTTAATTGTTTTTTCATCATTTGCAGAATTCTGAATTGGAATTTCACCAGTAAGGTGATCCTCAAAGAGGGAAGTATGCTTTTTAGATTTCCTTACTGGTCGTTTTTTCTCTGCTGACTCATTATGAACAGCGATTACGTTAGTTGTTTCTAACGGATGTTCATTTTCTAGAATTTGATCAGATTCCTTATTTTGAGAAGCATTCTTATCAGGAAGAATAAGATTTTCGGGAAGTAACGATATATCTTTCTTAGACTTTCTTCTGGGCCGCTTCTTCTCTATTTTCTCTGTATTTTCATCATCATTAACTTGTAAATTCGAATCAATTCCTGATACATGATCACTATCTTTTTGACACAAATCATCTAATTCATGATCTATTTGTCCAGAATGTAATTTCTGCACAGAATCTTTAGGAACAACAGAGTCATTCACCAAAGAAAGATTTTTCTTCGATTTCCTTCCGGATCGCTTTCTTTCCAGAGAGGCACTACGAATTTCAATGTCTGAGGCTTGCGACTGTTCTGGCAAATTAATTTCTAATTCTGACAGATTTTTTATTTCTAATTCTTCTGCTAGCTCGGAAATATTTTTCTTTGATTTTCTTCCTGGCCGCTTTCTTTCGCTTGTCTCTTCCAAGGTTTTTTCTACTAAATGTATTTCTCCGGGGACATCATTTGGTGCTGGCAAATCATCAGTGAGACTCAAATGTTCACCAACCAGAGAAATATTCTTTTTGGCTTTTCTTCCTGGTCTTCTTCTTTCCGGAGTCTCGGATTCCCGTTTTGGTACTTCGGCATTTTTCAAAATGATAGCTGCATCATCTTTTTCATTGAATTCTTCAGCAACAGTTTTATCAACTTCTGCAAAGTTTTCTCCTCGGATTATTGATTCAGCCGCTTGAGTAGGATCTTCCACAACAATGTTTTTCCTTGGTTTTCTACCTGGACGTTTCTTTTCACAGTTGGTTTGGTTAATTTCAATTTCTAAATTATTCGGTTCCACCAATGTCTCCTCTAGTTTCTCCACTGTCTTTTCTTCAACCTTTTCCACGAAATGTTGTGTTGAAAAATTTTTAGGGTTTCTTCCTGTTCGCCTCTTTTCCGGTGATTTATTTTGAGTCAAGTCTACGAGATTTTCAGGTATCTCTACTTCTTCCGTTGTCACCAATTCCTCTAGATTCGGGATTATATTTGGCTTCACTATGGAAGCTTCTAGGATTGTATCATCCAAAAGCGAAAGATGTTCTTCAACTAAAGAAATATTCTTCTTAGATTTTCTTCTTGGTCGTTTCTTTTCTAAATTACTCTCATCAACTTCCGGGATTTGAGGCACTTCCAAACTTTGCACTAATTCCTTTATATTTTCCTCTCCAATATCATCTTTTTGTTGATATGGAACTGAAACTTCATCCACTAAAATATTCTTTTTCGCTTTCCTGCCAGGTCGTTTCTTTCCTGTTAAACTACTCTGAATTTTCAAAATCGCCGGCGCCTGAACTTCCAAAGTAGTTTCTCTTTCTGAATCAGTTTTCGTTTCCGGGTTAGACTTTGTTTCCTCCTCAACTTGTAATTCTTTTTGCATTGAAACATCATCAGATGTCGTGAAACTATCAGTCAATGCAATGTTCTTCTTAGGTTTTTTTCCAGGTCGTTTCCCTTCTGTTACTACATTTTGAGTAGTTTCAATTTCTGCTTTCAGCGGCTCAACATTTACCCTATCATCTAGAGAAACTTTCTCTTTAATTTTCTCTCCTGCATCCACCTTCTGCATCGGCACATCATCGAGAAGTAAATGCTCTTCAGCAAGCGAGGTACTATTCTTAGATTTCTTCCCTAGACGTTTATTCTCCATATTAGAGACAAACATAAGTTCTGATCTTGTCAACTGTGTCTGTATTCCTTCACACAATTTCTCCTCCACAGATTTTTCCAAAGTGTCCTTCACTTCATTATCCGTTCCTGAAGTATCTTCGGAAATCAGATCTTGATTGACCAGAGAAATATTCTTTTTAGGCTTTCTCCCTGCTCGCTTTTTCCCAAATGAAATACTCGGCACACCTCCTGAAATATTCTGCTCTTCCTCGGATATTCCTGAACTCTCAGCATTCTCTACTCCATTATCCGGTTTAATAGCATCAATTAAATTCTTCTTAGGCTTTCTTCCTAGCTGTTTCTTTTCGGGTGTGGCACTTTGAGCAACTCCGACTTTCTCATCAGAGCTCTCCTCTTCCTGCATTGGAGATTTATCAATTGGAAGATCAACGTGCTCGTCGGGCAAAGAAACATTCTGTTTAGCTTTTCTTCCAGGCGTCTGACGTTTTCTCATATTGCTTTCTTCGTTACTTGATTTTGCCGTAGTTGAAAATGAAACTGTAGACACATCATCCTCCGATTCTGAAGGAGTGTTTACAATTTGCCTGCGCTTAGAATATCTCTTTTTTGTCGAATTATCTTCGGACTCTTCAGAAACTAAACCTGAAGATTCACTCGCACTCGTATCTTCCGATGAAAAATTATCCGTGCTTTCCAAGTTCTCATTAAGAAGCGATTTTCGTTTCGAGGAACGCTTGTTCGTGCCAAAAGCGTTTGGAATCTTAAACATTTCGGAATCCGAATCTTTATCAATTCTTTTGCTTGACCTGTTCTTTGGACGCTTGAAAGATTTCACACTTTCTGAATCATCGCTTTCCCCAGAAAACTGAGAGACTTTTTCCGAAGACGACTTTAGAGCTGAATCATCATCTGATAATTCTAAATGCTCTTCAGCGAGGTTCTTAGTCTGTCGATCTTTATTTCCTAAACTACAATCGCTTCCTTCTATGTATGATTCCGGAAGAACACGATTTTCATCAATTAACGACATGTCTTTCTTCGACTTCCTTCGTGGCCGTTTCTTCTCTATTTTTTTCTCCACATGCTGAACATCATTAACCTCTGATTTTAAGTCAATTACTGATGCTTGATCATCAACTTTTTCACTCAAATAATTTATTTCATTATCTATTTCTCCAGAATTCACTTTTTGCTCAGAATCTTCAGGAATAACGTAGTCATTCAACAAGGAATTATTCTCTGAAGGTGCAATGACACTTTGAACATCTGGAAGATCTTCAGATTTCGTGACATTGTTTTGTAATTGAACTTCTTCCTTAGCAGATGCAAGTTCTTCCAATTTATCAATGTTATCTTGCTTAACGGACTTCCTTGATGATTTTCGAGTTACTTTCAGGGATTCTGCAATTACTTTTGCACCAGAGTTCGGAATGTTTAACAGTTCTTGATCTTGGGAATTTTCATTTTTAGAATGTCGTTTAGATCTCCTTGAGGTTTCAATATTTCCTTCAATATTTTGCTTTTCATTTATTGAAGTCTCATTTTCTAGAGATATTTCATCTGTTTCCTCTTTTTCTTCACACACTTTTTTCTCAACTACCATCTGCTCATCAGCAATGTCATCTGCAGGAACAACCGACTTGTGCACAAGCGACATAATATCTCCAAAACAAAGTTCCTTTTCAACTTCCGCTTCTTCCGAAACTTCAGTTGTGATTTTACGTTTATTTTTCTTTGGCGAATTAGCCTCCAAAGATCTCTTTTTTGATTTTCTAGCAGACTCACTTCCCATTTCAGTTCCTCTGATTTCGCCAACTTCCGTATCGTTATTCTCTGAAACGGAGGACTGAGGTTTTTGATCCTTATCAGTATTCTGATTCACTTCAGAATTTTCAGAACACGTTTCAGTCAAAACAGGTCCAGCATTGTTCGGAACATTACGAAGATCATCATTCGCACTTTCCAAGGAAAACACGGCATCACTTTCCAATAAGACATCCTTTTTTTTCGCAATCTTCGAGACAATTCTTTCCAGAAATGATCCTTTCCCTTTCGGCTTCCGACGAGAAAGATCCAAAATAATGTCATTAGTAGGCGGATCTTTGCTTGTCGTTTCAGCAACTTTAGGTAATTCCACATTTTCATTAGATCCACCTGTTTTCGGCTCAGCTTCTTTCGAGTCTTCGATTATAGGGTTTTCTGAACTACTGTCAACCACATTCGAATCCAAACGACTCACAGTTTCAGTAGGTTCGCTCGTTGCATTATTTTCATTCAGCAACCCACCGTTATTTTGAAATGCACTAACTGGATTAGTAATTTCTAAAGATGTTTGCAAGGTGAGCACAACGCTTTCCTGCGCTTCTATTGGTATGTTGATCCCCTCTGTTAAAATTCCAATCACATTATTTAACGACCTCTTTGAAGTTCTTTCTTTGCGAGCATTTCTCGTTTTCTTTGGACGCGTGACTTTTAGTTTTGCAACATTCATCGACATTTCCAGTGAATTTTCCTTTCCACTGTCCATGTTCGAATTGCCAGATTCCTGCTGAATAGTTTCAAGACTGAGATTCACCAACTCTGCTGTTGTTTCCGGAATTTTCGTGATTATATCATCTTCTTTAGCAGTTGGTGCATCAACTTCTTTTGGCACTTCCTCTTCTAGTGTTTCGGCTTCTTTTTCTAAAGTTTCAATTCGTTTCTTGCGTTTGCTAATAGTTTTATTTTGAGAAGTGCTTGGAGTGACCTCCAAACTATTATTTTTTGTGCTCGATTCAAGTTCGTATTCATCATGTTTCTGTTTTTCGGAATCTAGTTTATTATCTTCGATCGAACCTACTTTAAAAGATTCATCCAAACTTGGAGGATCAGTCGATTTATCGGCGACTTCATTTTCTGGCTCCTTGTTATCGAGCGACAAATTCTTCTTCTCGGCAGTTCTCGGTGACTTTCTCATTACACTAGGTTTCTCCGCTTTTGTCCCGGCTTTCGAAATAGGGTCAATATCCTCGGATCCAATCCTGGATTTCACGGATTTTGTATTCTTTTTGGGACTTTGTGCAGACTTTAGATCAAGATTTTTCAGCAAATCCTCATTCGGATTAGAGAGCCGTTTACATTCCAGAGAAAGATCCCTTTTTGTCAATACTGTTTCACTTTCTGCATTATCCGACTCGTCTTCTTTATTATTCGAGGTACATGAATTACTGAATCTTCTCAAGCTAATAGAAGAATCTTTCTTTTCAGCAACTTTCGCAGGAAGACTCTTTCTAGCTTGTCCACGAACGTCTCTAGCGACAGAAGGTGCCAATTGTTCGGAAACGTCTTTATCTTTAGTGTTCATTAATTCATTTGCTTCTTTGATTTCTTTAACTTCTTTAACATCATTGACTTCTTTCTCTTTCTTAACAGTTTTCTTCAGTCTTTTTCTTTTTCCCTCTTCCGATTTATTATTATCCTCTGTTTCAATCACTTCTTCCTTTGAACAAATATCTACCTTATTTTGAGTTGAATCTTTACCACCTTCAGATTTTCTCCCCAAAGACGAATTCCTCGAGGAAGAACGTAAATCTTTTGGCTGAGAGGTGCTTGGCACAGGTGATAGAATTGGAAAATCAGCTGATGATTTTTCCAGGGTATCGTCTTTGACAGATGACTCGATTTCCGGTTCTAATGTTGGCATTTTGTCACTGGATAATCTTGAATTTCTCCGCGAAGTTCTAACCGCATCTTTCATCAGATGCTGGGCAACTTTAAGCTTTGACCGAAGAAAAGGACCCGAAGCAGAAGAACCTTTGCCGCGTTTTTTCAAACCTTGAGGTAATTTAGAAGATTCAATTGAATCGTCTGACTTTGGGAGAGACTTGGAAGTTTTTAAAGGACTACGAGCGAATTTTCCGTCGTTGGTTCTCAACTGAGACTTTGCCTTCATCGATGCGTTCAGTGAGGCAATTGGATCTACAGTTTTCTTTTTCTTTAACGAATTGCCAGCCGAAGTTCCGTTCGCAGGAGATTGAGAAATCGATTTTACAATATTTGATTTGCCTTTGGTAATAACTGGGTCATTGATTTTACTGGTTTCACCCCTAGGACTGCTTCTAGCAGCGGAAGCTTCGACTGGAGAAGCAGATTTTGATTTGAGAGCACGAGTTTTTGGATGTTCAATGTGTCTGATTATACTTTCCTTTGTTTTGATAGTCTTTCTCTTGCTTAGGACTTTGACATTTCTGACCATTCTTGTTCGACGACCGGTTTCTGATGGATCGCCGACAGTATGTGCATTGTTCGAGGCTTGACTGAATTTTTTCTGCTCATGAAAACTCACGACGGTTTCGATTGCCGCAGAAATATTATCGTTTCGGCAGCGTTTTCGCTGGAAGGATTTTGCATTTTTCAGGAGTTTGTTGCGAAGAACTGCTTTGCTGCGCGAGAGACGAGTTGAGGAAGTGTCGACTAGGCCGGATCTTGATTTTGCTTGAACCTGAACACAGATTTTAAATTTTGTTATTTTTATTTAATGAGTTCCTACTATTTATGAAAAATCTCTCCGCAAAGTTTATTGTGACTATTTGAAAAATTAAAAAGTTCGAAAGCATACAATTTAAAGTGTCAAGCAGCTTAGGTGCCCTATTTAAATTACGTAACAGCTCAAGGGGGGGGGGGGGGCTTTTTCGATTTGTTACGGAAGGTGTAAGGGGTTCTTCACTCATGTACGTAATTTTTACAAATTCTCAAAATTTTTCTCCTGAAGATTATCTATTTAGCTATAAATTTTTTTATTTGGTATAAAATTTAACCATTTTCTTAAAAAGACATCCTTTCTGGTTGCAAATCCAACTATTTTGTTAACATTTTTTCCTTTTTGTGGGTCAAAAATTCAACTCTTTCCGTAAAACATTAACTGTTTGTTTAAAATTCATATTTTGTTCCTGATAAATCAACTGAAATTTTCTTTGGATGAAAGCGATTTTTTGTTGTTGAAAATTTGTCTTTTTGATTTGAAAGTTTATCTTTTTCAGTGTAAACGTTACGTATTTCTTGGAAAAAAGACAACTGTTTTGTCGAAAATTAAACTATTTCCTATAAAGTTTACTTTTTGTTTATAATTTCAATTTTTGTGTTGAAAAATGAATTGAAATCTTTTTGGATGAAAATTCTACTCTTTTTTTTAAAAATTTTATTTTTGATTTAAAAATTTACTTCTTTTGGTAGAACTGTAATGTTATTTGGAAAAAAATTTAACTATTGTTTTAAAGATTTTTCTTAATTCATGAGTTTTTTTTGGCAAAACTTACATCAATCTTGGATAAAAATTCAACAATTTTGTTGAAAAGTTATACTTTTTGGTTGAAAATTCTGTTGTTTTATTGAAAATTTAACTATTTTGTAGAAAATTGACTTTTTGTTTAAATGTATTATTTTTGTGTTAAAAAGAGAACTGAAGTCTTTTGTGGATGAAAATTCAACTATTTTTATTTTTTAAATTAAAAATTCATCTGTGTTCAGAGAAATTGAATCTTTCTTAGACAAAAATGCAACGGTTTGGTTGAAAATTCTATTTTTTTGTTCAAAATTTAACTATTTCATAGAAAATATACTTTTTGTTTCATCTGTAAAGAAATTTCATTCTTCTTGGATAAAAATGCAACTGTTTGGTTGAAAAAATCGTCTTTTTGGATAAAAATACAACTATTTGGTAGAAAATTCAACAGTTTTGTTGAAAATTCGTCATTTTTAATTGAAAATTCAGCTATTTGGGTAAAAGTTAAACTACCTTGCTAAAAATTTATTTTCTGTTTAAAAGCTTATGTCTATAGCGGAAGATTAACTGTTCAGTTAAAAAAAATTTTTTTTGTTAAATTAATTTTTTTAACTGAAAATGTAACTTCCAGTTTTTTATCAGATTTATCTTTTTTAGTTGAAAGTTTCATTTATGTTGGATAAAAATGCATTAGTTTCATGGAAAATTAATTTTTTGCCGAACACATATTTTTTGGTTAAAAATCCCATTTTTGTAGAAAAAAATCGTCTTTTGGCGGGAAAGTTCAACAATTTAGATAAACATTTACTTTTTGCTTGAGTGAAATATCTCTATTTGTTGAAAAATAATCTTTTTGGTTTTTAAGTTCTTTTGTTTTGTATAAATTTCCTCTTTTTTGATTTAAATATAAACTGTGGAACTTTTTTGTTGGGAATTTATGTTTTTAGATTGAAAATTCAAGTATTTTGTTAGAAAGACATCTTTTATGGTAGAAACTACATTTTATTTTTTGAAAATAAATGAATAAATTTGAAAATATTAATATTTTTAATTCGCATCTGAAGTACTGTTTTATTCCGTTTATAAAAGATTCTATGTTAACAATACTACAGGATTAAAATGCTGATATTTGAATATTAATGTATAATGTCAGAGAAGAATTTTGAAAATGAACTTCTCGACATCCTGTTTAATTCTACTAGCAAAATATTTCTGGAAACCAAAAATTACGTACAGTAAGAAGGGGGATCTTAAAGAGGGCCTAATATCCGTTACGTAATTTAATTGCGGCCCCTTATGTAGATTTTCTGTTTTATTAACACTAACCATTGGAAACATTCTCACTGGGAAATGTAATACAAGAATCGTGCTTTTCTCGAACTTCATGAAAACCTATAAGAGAGACCTTAATCGAATCCATAAATTACTTTGAAATTGAGGGTGGACACACAAAAGAGAGGGGAAGGCACACTGCGAACATGAGAACATTTTTCCTAGCATTTAATGCTTATCGAAGCACAGAACACGCTTCAAGATTCATGCACACGCAAAGGACGTCATGTGTGATAATCAATACTGTAGAATGTACATGTTTAATGTATCTTCAGAGTTCGCACAGAGTACTTTACATTACTTCCTTATCGCTATCAAGTTCAGAACTTGATTGCATTTCAAATTTGTTCGCGAATATTTGGTCCACGTAATGCACATCGTCTGCTTAATTACTGGAGCTTGAACAATCACCTAAGGTTTGTCCCAAAGGGAGGGAGATACTCTTCACGTAGTCGATAACAAAATCAATTAAAATCGTGTTTACATCAACCAAGAATCACCGAGTACAAAGTGCATGCTCTTTAAACGTATCCCCTTTGAAGTTTCTCTTTTAATCCTTTCTTCCCAATTCCCTTTATGCAATGAACTTCCAGACTTTTTATGAGAAATTTAGTAGAGTCCAGCAAAATGAAAAACAAAATGTATTTTTTAAATCCACTTTTTCATCAATGATTAAAAAGTGGATTTCAAAAGGGTGGCGATTCGGCGGATGATTTCAAATTCCCGGTCATTTCAAAGTTTTCCAGGTAAATTTTTTCCATTTTCCCGGTCAACTAAAAGTAACATATTCATATTTGTCTCTAAATGCAAACATTTATTTTCATTCATGACGTTCATTATAAATATCCTTTAACACAAACAGAGCCAAAAATTGGAAAATATATTAACTATGAAAAAAAAATCTCATTTTTGCACTAAAAAATATCAATTTTTTTATTTAAAAAAGGAATAATTAAACTTTTAGTTGAAAAAAATGTATTTTCAAAAAAAAATAACGGTCTTTCAAGAAAATTGTTCAACTTTCAACCTAAATGATGAATCTTCAATTGGAATAGTTGCACTTTAAACCAAAAAGATGAGTTTTCAAGTAAAACAATGCGTATTCAACTAAAATACTTGAATTTTTAAATAAAACAAAATTACTTCTGTAATAAAAAGGATAAATTAATTTTTACTAAAAAAGATAAATTGTCAACCAAACCTCAAATAATTGTATCTCGAGTCAAAAAAACTAACATTTTAACAAACAGATGAATTTTAAACAAAAACTATGGAATATTTAACAGGAATAAGTTAAACTTTCATTACAAAAAATTAATTTCCACACAAAAAACTAACTTTCAAAAAATAGATACCTTTTGATGAATTTTTAACTGAAACTGTAAATCTTTAAATGAAGAAGTGGAATTTTAAACCATAAATATAACTTTTCAACTACAATGATGAGTCTTTAATCAGAAATGTTTAATTTTTGACCAACTAGATAAATTGTCAACCAAGAAGATTAATTTCTACCAAAAAAAGATGAATTTAAATAAAAAATTTCCTGCCAAAAATTGAGTAATTCAATTTTTAGTTAAAAAATAAATGTTTAACCAAAAAGATGGGTGTTTAACTAAAATTATGAAATATTCAACTTGAATAATAGTTACCTTTTCATGTCAAATAAATAATAATTTGCAACCAAAAAAGAATAAAATTTCCAAGAAACTAGTCAAATTTTCGGTAAAAAAATCATTTTTATTAAAAAAAAAAGAAAGTTTAATAAAATACCTCATATATTAATCAAAAAATTTAATTAAGATGATAAATCTTAAACAAACAAAAATTATTTTTAACCGAAGATTTCAACTTTCGAGCAAGTAATATTATTTCCAAACTAAAAGATGAATTTGCAACTGAAATGATCAATATTTAAATGAATATTTTAACCAAAAAGAAGAATTTTTAAACCAAAAGATTAATTTTTTACATAAAGGGCAAATTTTTCACGAAGTAGGTAAGTTTTCAAACAACCAGTATAATTTCTGCATAAAAAATATCAATTTTCAACTAAATAGTTGAATTTTTATCCAAAAAAGATACATTTTTCACCAAAAACAGAATAATTAAATTTTTTGTTAAAAATTTAATTCTTAATCAAATGAAAAAATAAACGGATTTCCAGCAAAATAGTTACGTTTTGTACTGGAATGGTTAAATTTTTAGTAAAGAAAATTGATTTTCAACAAAGTAGGTACATTTTCAACCAGAGATGAATTTCCAATTAAAATTATTAATTTTCAACTAACAAAATTAATTTTTAACAGCAGATTTTCACTTTCAACTAGGTAATTTTATTTCCAACCTAAAAAATAACTTTTTAACTGAAATTATAAATATTACCTGGTATACTTGAATTATTAAACGATATGAAGAATTTTTAACCACGAAGATTAACTTGCCAAGAAAAAGATAATTTTATACAACAACAAAAAAATTGATTTTTAGCCAAATATGTGAATTTTCAATGAAATAGTTCAATCTTCAATTAAAAAAGACAAATTGTCATCAAAATTGTTGAATTTTGAACAAGAAAAAACTAATTTTCAACAAAAAATGGTCATGCAAATTTTCAGTTAAAGAAATTAGTATTCAATTAAACTAACAAAATTTTCAACTAAAATGATGAAGCTTTTACTAAAATAGTTGAATTTTATACCAAAAATATAAGTTTTAAACCATAAAAATTTATTTTCTACAAAAAAGAGGAATTTTTCAAAAAGTAGATCAATCTTTAAACGACTAGTTTAATTTCTAAATAAAAAACATCAATTTTCAATCAAAAATAGAATGGCTCAATTTTCTGTTTAAAATCTAATCATTATAAAAATTTTTTAATTAAATTAAAAAAAAAACAACTTGACGCAAAATGGTTCAATTTTCTACTGAAATGGTTAGATTTTTAGTTAAAAAAATCTATTTTCAACAAATTAGTTATATTTTCAACCAGAGTTGGATTTTAAATTAAAATCTTCAACAAAAAAATAAGTTTTTAACAAAAGAATTTAAATTTCAATCAAGTAGTTGAATTTTTAACTAAAGAAAGATTAATTCGCAATGAAAAATGTAACGTAATTTTCTATCACAATATAGCAACATTTCATCTTTGAAATACTACTTCTACTCTAAAAACTACTTCTACTCTAAAAACTACTTGAAGTACTTTTTTTATCTAAAATTTAGAAGAGAAAACTTTTAAATTGTGAAAAATTCTGACTTGAATCAGGGATTTTCTGCAAAATTCTTTTTTTCTAAATCCGAATGATAATTCTTTTTAAAAAATTCCGTTCCATGTCAAAAATTCCCTGTTCCGTGAAAAAAAATGGCTAAAGATTTCAAAAACAGTCAATAATAAATTAAAATTTAATTAAAGTAAACTGAAATATTATGAAAAATCTGCGACTGTAGATGAAGTAGAATTTTTCTGCGCTCAGAAGTTAATTCCCGGTTTTTTAATAACATTCCCGATCATTTCCCTTTTTTATTTCAGTCAATAAAGTTCCGGTTATTTCCCGGTCTTTTCCAGTATATGTTAGATTTTAAAATTAAAGAGTAAACAAATAATTCTCACCTTCCGTAATCGACCCTGAGAACGCGCGGCACTCTCTTGCAAGACTTTTCGAGTTGCTCTTTTCGGTGGTAAATTTGCGAGCATCTTTTGAATACTCTCACCTGAAATTATAGAAGAGGCCATTTTTCGAATAAAAAATATAATTTCTCAAGTTGTTGAATGAGAAAAACGAAATCTATAGGCAAACTTGATTTAAAAATGTTTGTTTAAATATGTTCTTACGATCACTGGGTCGAACTCTAGGTCCAGTTGGTTGTTTTTCTTTTGGAACGTTGATCCTTGGAGTCTGTGAATTCTGAATATTTCTCTTCATTCCTCGATTTCTTCGTCTTCTGCTGCGACTTCCGAAAGGTCGCCACTTGCATTTCTTCTTCCCGTTACCAAATAATCCCAAAAGCCAAGCTTGATCACCCCCGCATTCTAACATGTGTTTGTGTAATTCGGCCAAACTGCTACAACTTTTGGAACACTTGGTGCAAATTTTCTCTGGAAGTACCAGATTCTTAACTTTAGAGCTCGCCGAACTTTTCCCTGGTAGGAATAGGTGCTTGTAAAGCTCCAGTTGATCGCCGGAAAATTCATAGTGCGAACACCACACGTTTGGATGCATCGCTGCCTTGTGATCTTCCATTTCCTTCAAAGTTTCCTAAAAAATAAATGACTTAGAAAGGAAGTTTAAAAAAGGCCATGGAATTTTCACCAAGTTTCAGCGTCTTGAAAGTAGTCTCTTTGAAACTTAACTTTGAATCCTAAAACTGACCTCAAAATGACATCAATCCTAGACCTAATTCAGGGTGGCGATTCAGCGAATGATTTCAAATTCCCGGTCAATTCCCGGGTCGTCCCGGTTAATTTTTTCAATTTTCACGCTCCACTAAAATTAATATATTCATATTTGCCACAAAATGTAAAAATGTATTTTAATTCATTCATTTTGAAGCAAATACTTCAATTTTCCACTAAAAAATATCAATTTCTTACCAAAAATGGAATATTTAAATTTTCAGTAGAAAACATTAATTTACAACAACAAAAAAACGGATTTTAAACAAAATAGTTCAATTTTCAAAAAAAGTTCAATTGGAATAGTTCAATTTTAAACCGAAAAGGTACTTTTTTAAACAAGAAGATTAATTTTTAAATAAAAAGATTACTTTTCTACAAAAAATACTTTTTTCACCAAAATACACGCATTTTTAATTAAAGAAGTCAATTTTTCATACAAAAGTTGAATATAAACTAGAAGAATAATATTTTGTAACCAAAAATGGAATAGTAACATTTCTAGTGAAATAATTAATTTTAAACCAAATATAAAAGTTTCCAAATAAGAACATGAATCTTCAACTGAAATTGTTGAATTGTCAAACAAAAAGATTAATTTTTACTAGGCAACATAAATTGTCAACCAAAAATTAAATAATTAAATTTCAAGTTAAAAAAATTAATGTTTAATCAAACAGATGAATTTTAATCTACAGAAATAGGAATATCCAATTGGACTAAGTGATAAATTTTCAAATATAATTGTACATATTTAACTGTAATAATTGCATTTAAACCAGAAAGATGAATTTTTAACTGAAATGGTGAATTTTTAACTAGAATAATGTAATTTTTTACAAAAAAGAATGATTTTCAACCAAGACAACATACAAAATTGAATTTTTAACTAAAATAATGTATTTTTGACCAAAATTTTAACAAAAATTTCTACTGAAACTTGAATAATTAAATTTTTAGCCAAAAAATTAATATCCAACCAAAGATATAAATTTTTATCTAAAATTATTAAATGCCCAACTGGAATAGTACTTACATATTCAGGTTAAAAAACAAAATAATTTGAAACCAAAGAATAATTAAAGTTTCAACCAAAAAGTTAAATATTTGCCAAAAAAATTCCTTTCCACCCAAAGAAAACAGAATTTTTCAATGAAATAGAACCATAGAAATGAGTTTTTAATTAAGACAAAGAAAATATATTTAGATCTAAATTGTTGAATCTTGAACAAGAAAAGATCAATTTTTACCCAAAAATGGACATTCAAATTTTCATGATGAATCCTCAACTGGAATAGTTTAATTTTATACCAAAAAGATTAATTTGAAACCATAAAGAATAATTTTCTACAAAAAGGCGAATTTTTTACACAGTTTATAAATTTACAAACAAGTAATTTAATTTCGAAATAAAAAATATCAATTTTCAACCTACCAGTTAATTTTTCATAAAAAAAAGATACATTTTCAAACAAAAATAGAACGGTTAAATTGTCTGTTAAAAATTTCATTCTTAACGAAACAAAAAAAAAACGGATTTTGAGCAAAATAGTTTAATTTTCTACTGGAATAGTTACATTTTTAGTGAAAAAAATTGATTTTCAACAAACAAGTTACATTTTCAACAAAGTAATTTCATTTCCAACCTAAAAGATGAATTTACAACTAAAATGATAAATATTTCACTGGAATACTTGAATTTTCAACAGAAAAGAAAATACAAATGTTCAGCCGAATTATTAAATTTTGAAATAGAAAAGACCAATTTTCAACCAAACTGATGAGTTTTCAACTAAAGTTATTCATTCTTAAACAACAACAAAAATGTTTTTTTTTAAGCAAAATACTCGAATTTTCTACTGGAATACTTGAATTTTAGTTGAAAAATATGATATCTAACAAAGCAGTTACATTTTAAAACAGCGATGAATTTTCAATAAAAATTAAGGATAAGCAGCCAAAAAAAAATAATTTTCAAAAAAAGAGTTTAATTTTTAGCCAAAGCAGTTGAATTTTTAACTAAAGAGAGATGAATTCGCAACAATGTAACACAATTTTCTATTATAATTTAGTAATATTTTTTCTTTGAAATATTACGCCTACTCTAAAAACTACTAAAACTACTTTCTTTTTCTAAAATTTGGAAAACAGATTCTTTTTAATTCCTTAATTCTAAATACAAACTATAATTCTTTTAAAAAATTCCCTTTCAATGATAAAAATTACATGTTCCCAGTGAAATTATATTTCTTTACGGAAACTCCAACCCAGGATAAATGAGGAGTAAGTGAATAAAACGTAATAAATCCATTTTTAGAACAAAATCGAGAAAATGATTGTTTCCATAGATTTGAAATATCATCAATGATTATATTACTTTGAGAACGGCAACGAGAATGAGAATATTACCGAGAATATAACCGAGAAATAAATTCTCTGAGAATTTATGAGAATCTCAGAATTTATTTTAATTAATAGAATATTGAATTTTTTCGTTAACTTTTCGGTTGAAAATACAACTCTTTTTTTCAAGTTTGTCTTTTTTATTTTAAAATTTACCTGATTTAGCAGAAATTAAATCTTTTTTTCATAAAAATGCTACTGTTTGGTTAGAAATTGAGCTGTTTTACTATTTTCTTGAAAACTTAAATATTTCGTAGAAAATTTACTTTTTGTTTAAAATTCATATTTTGGTGTTAAAAATGAACTGAAATCTTTTCTGGATGAAAGTTCCACATAAAAAAATGTGTCGTTTTTTATTACAAATTCATATGTTTTAGTACAAAATTTAATCTTTTTTTTTTTTGATAAAAATGCAACTATTTGGAAGAGAATTCAAAGATTTTATTAAAAACTCTTCCTTTTTGTTTGAAAAAATTCGTTTTTTTTTAATCGAAAATTCAATGTTTTTCGTACAAAATTATTTTTTCGTTACAAAAATTCATTTTTTGATGTTACTGAGTTAACTGGATTTTTTTTGTATGAAAACTCAACTTGTTTTGCAATAAAAAATTCTTCTGCTTTAAGATAAATTTAATATTTTTTTATAAAAATGCAACTATTTGCTAGAGAATTCAACAATTTCGTTAAAAAGTCATCCTTTTTTATTAAAAATTCGTCTTTTTTGATTGAAAATTAAATTTTTTTGGTAGAAAATTATTTCTTGTTAAAAAATTGATAGTTTGATCGTGAAAACTCGACTAAAACCTTTTTCAACAGAAAATTCAACTATTTTTTTGAAAATTTAACTTTTTGATTTAAAACTTCGTCTATTATAGAAGATATTTCATTTTTTGTATGGAAATGTAAATTTTTGGTTAAAAATAGTTCTTCTTAGCTTAATAATTCAACTAATTTGTTTAAAACATTTGGTTGAATCGATTTGTTAAGAAGTCGGGATTGGGATCTTTTTATTCTACTTCGTGGTATTGATTAAGTAATGTGAGACAATTGAATTTTCAGGATAAGAGTTTCAACCTAATAATGTTAAATAATTAATGAGCTACTGCTTTGCATATTTTAAATTTCTGAATATGTCTAAGCACGAAACAAGTGTATCATGAAAAAATGCATGGACATAAAAGAAGCTAGAGAAGTATGCCAGGACAGGAAAGTATGCCGGCAAATAGTTAATAAAAAGAGTGTCAGTAGAGTGAATGAAGCCTGAAACAAAAGACCTTGGCTATTGATGGACCCAAGTGGGGAACCTTACATAACGACTTCGTGAGGTTCTTCGCTTGGGGTGATTGCTAGAAAGATTGATCAGCAACCTGGGTCGGAGCAGTGTTGCGGAACGAACGTGTTATTTACTTAAATAGCACGAGAATTCTGAATCAATCTGAAAAATCTCTATCCCTTCAACACACTACTCCTTTCCCCTACCGAGTGAGTCACGCCTACCCCGAAAGGGAAATGGTTTAATGGTGTAATAATAATAATAATAATAATAATAATAATAATAAGCCTCGGTGGCTCAGTTGGTTAGACACTCGGAGTTCACCTCAGAGGTCCGGGGTTCGATCCCTGAGTCGGTACCTCTGGAAATTTTTCAATGTACCTTTACCGAGGTTCTGGTGGTTCGGAACCCACCTTAAGTT
>NC_046663.1:52281012-52293742 GCF_010883055.1 Belonocnema kinseyi
CTCATCAGATCACTTGATTGCATTATAAAAATGCGTCCGTGACTGATGATATATACCGGGACAGCCCCGTGCAAAAATGATCAAATAAAAATCCATCTCTAATCAAAAATGCCTTCGACATGTTGGGCAGTATAAGCCTGTGACAACATTTCAATAATAATAATAATAATAATAATAGATCATAATTTATGTTCAACCGCTGATATAACCTAAATAATAAAAATATTGTTAAAAATCATAAATTATTAAATCCTTTCCGCGATCCAAAGTAAATTCCCGGTTTTTAAATAAAATTCCTGGCAATTTCCCAGTTTTTCCCCAGTCAATAAAGTATCCCGGTTTGCCGGTTTCAAGTCGCCACCCTGTAATTCGATTAATACGAGCAACGAAATTGCACCTGATATAGACCCAGTAGAATGCAAAATTGCAGAGGGATACTCACTTGTTTAGCAGCACAGGCACCACATATGTAAATACGTGGTCTGGACCATTCGCCAGTGAGTTCAGCGTACACGACATGATTGCTCAATGCAAGATGATCCTGGCTAGGGTCGCCCCACTTTTTCAGCCTGAGAAAACTTTGAAACTCGCTTGAAAATTCCGTGGAGAATTCGCATTCGAATTGATTGCCTTTGGAGGTGGAAGGTGCAGAAGAACTGCTGGATTCAGTCTCCTGACCAACTAGGACATCATTGCTGTCTTCAGGATTCTCCTCCGATGAATTCCCTGCTTTGGTATTTCCAACACCTGCCACAACACGACTAGAACTTGAACTCTTCTCATCCGATTCGTTGAGTTCAGTTTGAACAAAATCGGACTTTGATAAACCCAGAGTGGGTACTTGATTCAGCCTACTTAAAGTATCGCCTTCTTTGATCAGCTGCTGCTTCTTTCGTAGAGACAACTGCGTAGAGATGTCAAATTTACTTAGATCTTTTATGGAACAAGTCCACTGCTCCTTTCCATCGTACTTCCTCGGGAAGTTGTATTTTTCGAAGGATACCCTTCGAGGATGAGATCTGCAATTTTTTCGCGGTTTCTGTGCATACTCGCTCGAATTTGCAAATTCTTCTGAAGAGTAGTCTTTGTTGTAGACGGGAGTGACGGCTGTGAGGGAAATGTCGATGGGAAATTGCATCTGGTTGGTGCTTTGTTCACAGAAGGACTGAGATTTTAGGTCTACGATGGAAGATTTCGAGGGGGATGTGGAGTTTGCTTGGATCTTGCCATCTAAATGATGAAGAAGATTTTCCCGAATATTACAGCTCACACTACTGTAGAAAGAACTCTCGAATTCCGGACTTCCAGGATTACTGCAGAGATCTTTGTTTATTGCGTTGGAGACGGGAACTGTAGAGCTTTCACGAAATTCCGGATCGTCTTCTACTTTTTTTTCTTTGGAAGATACTTCCGCCTTCTCTCGGGAGGGTATCGGCAGCTCCTTGACTGAAGAAATTTCTTTGAAAGTTTCCTGAAATTCAATTAGAAAAAGGCTGGATTAGAACAGCAAATTTTTCTTTCTTATACTCCGAATATTTTCCGAATAATTATATTTTTGATATCTTGAAGTTAATAATTGATGAATCTTTAATCTACACTTTTTGAAATTTTTATTTTTCCTCAGGTGAATGAAAAATTACTGGATTTTTAATTTTGGATTGTCGCCAAATGGGCGCACATTGATAGAATTCGAGAATTTACTGCTCATAATTCACTGCAGTCTACAATTCTTGACCGATTTTCTTTTCACTCTTTGGAACTTATGATTTAAACACAGAAAATCAAAATTGGACCTTTTACGAATTTATTAATTTTTTTCCGAAGAAAAAACTTAATAGAAGGCGCTATTTATCAGAATTATTGCAGATATATTTTAGGAACGTAAATATTTAGTTTAAGATGTAAGCTCGTTGTTATAAACAATCTATATGAACAAATATTTTGATACGGTGCTCAACGCAACATTTTTTTATTTGAGGTAATAAAAACTAAGCTGTAAATTAAAGCACCCGAAGTTACCTCTTAAATTTAAAACTTTTAACATCGAAGTTTAAAATATTTCTAATTGAAAAATGTTATATTCAAATGCTCAATAATTTACACGTGTAAAATGGAAGCTACTTAGATTATTAACTAAAGAATTTTTAATTAAATTCAGTTAAACGGCTCAACTAAAATTGTTGTACTTTTATCAATTGTAGAGTTCAAAGATACAGATTCAGTTCCAAAAATATAAATCCACGTTATAATTTTCAATGCTCTAAATTAAAAAATCAATCACTGGATTAAAAAATTTTCAAAATGATATCATTTTAAGCAATTTCAAGCTAAACATATTAGAAATTGAACAGTTAGATTTTTCTGTAAGCTGAACACTTATTAAATTAAATGTTAAATTATTTTTATTTTATATAGTTTAAAAATCCTTAAAACGCTTCCAAATTTGAATTTAAAATGTTGAAAAATATACATGATATTTAGTTTTTTTACATTTTAAATTATTTTTGAAATGTTATCCAAAACCGTGGGCTATTTGCACCGAAATATCTTTGTTAAAAACTTCTAAAAATCTCTTCAACTTTTCGATTTTTCTCTAATAATATGAATTGTTCAAGTACCATTTACACATCAAAATTCAACAATTTGCGTTAGGAATTAAAATTTTTAAATAGAACAATAAAAAATGTAACGTTCAAATTTTAGTTTTCTTTCTTTTAGTTTTGAATATTTGATTTATAATTACTGTTTTTGAATGAACAGTCAGATATTTTTAAATATTAAGAAATTGTTGTTTTTCTTAATTAACGAATTTCAAATGGAACGGGTTTTAAATGGAACATTTGAGACTGAAACAATACTTAAAATGTAATAAAATCCTTTAACTATGAATATATAATTTTGTAGTCTTGTAAAACCAATTATTATTTACTCTTTAATCCTAAAAGTACAGTTCAATTAGAAAAATCATTAATTAATTTATATTCACAGTTGATCAACTAAAAATATTTTTTATCCAAAGTCTTCGATTTCAAACGCTTCTAGTTTTTAACTGATAAGTCTATAATCCTCATTTTAAAATTCTTCTAATTAAAATGTATACGCTTTAAGTTAATATCTAAAACGGAAAATTTTTTAGAGCCAAATTTTCGAATTACGCATACTAAACTACATTATATCATAATTGAAAAAGATAACAAAATTACCTAATTATTTTAAAAAACAGTCATCTCTATAGTAATTCTACGACTGAATGAGCGATGTTTTCGTAATGATTATTTTAATGCATCTTGATAGTGGCACTTACATGAGTCACTTTTTCAGTAATTCTCAATTCATATTATTATTATTAGATAATTATAGAAAATTATAACCTTTATAAGCAACATAAATACAATTATTTTACTTTATTATCTTGCTATACTATACTATTCTTTGAGAAAAATTTCTTCCTTCATTGAATCTCATTATGTGCACAATAATTCGCGAGCAGTGAATATACTAAATTTGGACGTTATTGTCGTTAATGATTTAAAATAATGCATTTTTTATTTTTATTATAATTTATGAATATTTATCAATAACTTGAAGCTGCTTATCGTTCTAGTAGTTTCATTTATATTTTGCTTTAAAAAATATTTCCAAATAAGTTGTGAAAAAACCTATTATTTCTACAGTAAAATCATTTTTCTTAAATACTTCGTTAATGAAAGTTGCTATTTTCTATAATTTAATAATATGTAATATTAATTGAGAATTTCTGACAACGATACTTATTCAAGTACCACTATCGAAATTAATTAAAATAATCATTAGGAAAAAACCGCTTATGCAGGCGTAAAATTAACACACATGACTCCTTATTTAAATTATTGTTAATAACAGTAACAATTCCTAGTTTGTGTCACACTTTCTTGGTGAAATATAACCACTGAGATAGTTGGAACATGATTTAGCAGAAAGAATAACTTTTTCCTAATGAAAAACACTTCATTTTTTATTTTGCTTATACCATTTTTATTAAGAATACTAATATTTAACATTTATATTTTTCTAAAGCTACTTATTGTAACTCAGAATTAATTTGAAAGTTGTTTGATGAGAAATACAATATTGGATTCGTATCGACTCAAGAATTATTTAAAAAAAAATAGTATCAAGTATATTAAAAATCCAAAATAAAGCCGGCAAGATTCAGTAAAAATTTTAATTATTGTTTTCAATAACTATAATTTTAACAGAATACTTAAAAATATTTTAAAAACAACATAAAATTTGATTAATGTATAACAATTAAACATATAATAGTTTAGAAAAAAATCGATTAAGTTGAAGATATACTTAAAAATATTTTAAAAACAACATAACATTTGATTAATGTATAACAATTGAACAATTATTAGTTTAGAAAAAAATCGATTAAGTTTAAGATATATTTAAAAGCTTTGAAAAGATTACAAAATAATGTTGATGTAAAACTAATGATTCTAGCTTAATATTGCTTAAAATGATATAAGTTTGAAAATATATACATTTTTTGTTTCATTCTTCAATTTATAGCATTGAAAATGATATTGTGGATTTCTATTTTTTTTTAATCTTTCAACTGTACAATCAATAAAAGTTAACCTTACATGTTGCACTTTAAAGGCTCTAATTGAAAAAATTTCAATTGAAAAGTATTAAATTTTTCCATTTTATACGCATACATTATTCAGCGTTTGAATACAAAAATTGTGAACTTTCATTTCAAAAGTTAAAAATTTCAAAGTATTTCGCTTCGAGTGTTTTAATTTGCAGTTTATTTTTAATAACTTCAAATGAAATATTTATAATATAATAATATTTCCAAGTTTTTGGATATTTCTTGTCTATTTAAACCGTCTTAAATCTTTGAAAATATTATTAACTGACTCGAATTTTTCTCAACATTTTGAAAAATTATTAACAATTTAAAAAAATTGCCGCATAAGCTTGTATATTTACCCAAGCATTTTGAGAACATTTATTTCTTCTCTTGAAACCTTTCGCAATTCTTTTAAAGCTCCTAAAATTTATTTTTGATATATTTAAAAATCTACATTTCTAAAAATCTTCTAAAGTTCAAAATTCTCTTTGAATCTCTTCAATTCTTATAAAAATTTTTTAAATTTACTCGCTTTAAAATCTTTTACACACATCTACAAAACTTTACGAAATAGTTTGATATGTTTAAAAACCGTTTTTAATTTTCTCTTAAAGTTTATTTTTGAAGCGAAAAAAAAATCATTTAAAAGTTTGACACGAATATTAAGAAAAGTCTTTTTGCCTAATCCTGTCGGGCATTCTAAGCCTTCTAATCTTTCTAAAATGGTCATAATTTTCTTTTTAATTCTGCAAAATAAAAAAAATGTCCATTAAAATCTTCCAGACTCTTCTTTGGCAATTTTTGAAATGTTTTCAAATGTTTTTAAATAATTTTTAAAAATTAATTTTTCGAAATAGAAAATTATTTTAATTTTTCCTAGGAACCTATTTTTTTTTTAATTTCGTGAAACCTTACAGAATTCTTTAAAAAATCTTTACAAGTTTTAATTATTTTTGAACAGTTTTAAAATTTATGAATATCTCTTGAACTTTCTCAAATTTGAAAGTACATATTTTAAACCAATATAAACTTAAAGAGAAAAAAAACAAATTGTGCAATAAGATTGCACAAGATGGCTTACAAAGAATTATGTCCCTACATTTTTCTAAAATTAGGTAGTGTGGAAAAATCGCTAAATTTTGCTTCAAAATCTTTTACACACTTTTAACTAATTTTAGGAAATAATCAAAAATGTTTCATTTAAAATTTTCCCATGAATTTTTATAAATTATCTTGACACTGCAAAATTTAGTCTACCTAAGCAATTTTGACATCCTGAAAAATTAAAAAAATTGTCTCAAAGTACTCCATGTTCTTTTCCCATACATTTATAAATCTTCAAAACTTAAAATTATTCTTTCAAAATAAAACCCAAACAATTTAAAATTTTCCCAGAAATCTTTTTAAAAAAAATTGAATTTCCGCAAATGCTTCATAATTATTATTATTAAAAATCTTTTAACTTTTTTGTCCAATTCTTCAAAATAAGTTTTTAACCATAATTTAACTTTTCTTATCTCTTTGAAAATGTAAGAAAGTTTCAAATTACAGTGTGGTAGCGAAATGTTAAGAAAATAATTATTTCCTATTATTAAAGAATCATTTACCATGTAAGTTTTCTCTTCTATCAATAATGTTTAGAAACAGTTAGAAATAAATGTTATGATCAACTACAATTATTTATTTGGAAATTTTAATATGCAAAGTTGATGGTGAAGAAAATGTCTAAATTACAAATGTTACGAAATCGGGACAAAATACCCCCTCCCCCCTACATAACATACCGTAACGAAACACGAACCCCTCCCCCCTTTTTAATGTTACTTGTTAATTGTTTAAGACACTAGATGGCACTAATAGTAAAAGTGGTGAGCAAAATGTTTTGGTAACCATGGAGAGCGTTTTGCTCACCGATGTTGGGGATTTTGCTCATCGCCTTCCTGCAAAAATGGAATCTACCATTTTCGATGCCTGTACACGGTAGCCAATCAACAGTTTTACATGTATGTGTAAAGAAAATGGACTTTTTCAATTTTAGATCAAATAATGGCTTCTCCTAAACTAAAATTCTAATTTCAATTCAAACGCAATTATTAATTAAAATATCAAAACACTAACATGTGTTGCTGCAATTCTGTCATGACTGGTGCTGTGTGCTTCATTTGTGTGATTAATCAAAGCCTCCCTCGTAAGGTATCTCGTCACACATTGAAGGCAAGCATGGTACTTGTCCCCGTGATTTCCAATCATGTGCTCAAAGAGACCTTCTAAACTCTCTACACATTTGTCCGAGCAGTACTGGCAGCTTTGCGAAGACTTTTTCGAATTTCTTTCTGATCGCCTTCCACCTCCTAATTGATGAACTCTGTCCGTATGTCTTTGTCTCAAGGAGATCGACAGGAATTTTCTGTCACAGTACAGACAAAGGTGTCTAACAGTTGGAGACGTAGCTTTTGTCGAAGTTTTGTTGGAAACCTTAGGAGAAGTTTGACTTGCACCTTCAGAAACCTGACAGGTTTGAAGCACCGAGGCGACTTTTTCCAAGGGCAAACTACAATGCAGACTAGTCCTCAAACTCTCCAAACTTACATTTTTTTGCACAATTTTCTGACTCTCCTCAGCCTTCGTTAAGTCTGCTGATTCTGTTTGATGAACCGATTGAACAATGTCGTTCAGAAGATCATTCAGAAGTTCCTTACAGACCCTCTGCAATTCCAAATTTTTTGAAGATTCCTCGAACTTCTTAAAAGTCTCGTCCACCATCTTAGGAGCCTCCTTCTGATCCTGATGATCAGTTAACCTCTCCATTATAATTGTTCCAAGCGTTCGACTCCTTTTCTCAATTTCCTCTTCCTCTTCCTCTTTACTGATTTCTTCTCTCTTTTCGATTTTCGCTCCCTCATCTGCAATCGAAATGTTGCTGTCTTTTTTCTCTTCTTCCAAACCTCGGAGGTTTGCACTGGGCCCCTTGATGGATATAACTTTCGCCTCCTCGCTCGCAGGTACGGAAGGTTCGAGTCTATTCTCGCAGTCTTTAGAATCATCTCCTTTTTTGACAAACCCCTCATCAGAGTCCTCCGGATCCTTCATTCTTGTAGAATCATTTAATTTCTCTACATTAGATTCTAGATTGCTCTCCTCCTGATCTTTGATGACTCCGTTCAGCACAGTCATGACGTACTGCTCGAGAGTTTCGAGATTCCGTTCAACACTGTTTCTGACATCCTCTTTTGTGCATGAAGATGATTCACTTTTTGGCTCTGGCACCTTCTTCCTGAGATTGTTTATCACATTACTGAGTCTGCTGCGTTTATCCTGAGCTGTTACAGCCGATTTGCAAGCATGACCTTGCTGCTGCTGTTGCTGCTGTCGAATCTCAATACTGGCATTCGCTGGATGATTAATTCCAAGATCTTCCAGGTTGTTAGTCGATGCTACCATCTTGCCACTGACCGTTGAAGAAAGCCTTGGCGTCTGGTAGAAATCGACTGGACCCCCT
Source organism: Belonocnema kinseyi (assembly GCF_010883055.1). Classification (NCBI taxonomy): domain Eukaryota; kingdom Metazoa; phylum Arthropoda; class Insecta; order Hymenoptera; family Cynipidae; genus Belonocnema; species Belonocnema kinseyi. The sequence continues at coordinate 52,289,136 of NC_046663.1, forward strand.
GTCGCCTTCTTGGCTGCTACGTCTGCTTCTAAAATAAAAATAAAAAAGAGAGAGAACATTACTAAGTGATTCAGTGGTGGATAGCACAATTAAAACAGTAACTTAGTATGCAGAAAATTGTTAATAACATCAAAATTGTCTATTAATATGCTGACCAAAGGCGTCCGCGAAATATGCTAACAACTTATCAACGACCATTAATTATCATTTTCCTAACAATGTTTTCTTGTCTGATACTTGGTAGTTTGTCAATATTTCCTTACACTTTTTCAGGGTGTCTACTCAAATCCTGGGAAAAAATTCCCGGACAATTCCAGGTTTTTCCCGGTATAATTTTTCATAGCATGAAGCCATATAAATACTTCGCATATTTTAATATAATCGACTCGCAATATGTATACAGTTTCGATCGATTAATTAAATAATTAAATAATACTACAAAAATAATTAAAGATTTCTTGAAATTGGCTCTAAATTGTGAGTGCTTTAATCGCGCTTGAAATTCCTAACTCTTCAAGTAAAAATTTCGATTTTTGAAAAGGTCGATGAATTTTTGACCAAATCGTTAAATTTGTTACCAAAAAGATTACTTCTCTACCAAAATTACGTTTAAACAAAACATTACTTTTCAATTCAAAAAGTTCAATTAAAAAAAATACCCACAAAATTGCAAACAAAATACGTGAATTTTCAACTAGATATTTTTATTTTCAACTAAACCCGATCAATCTTTAACCAAAAACAGAATAGTTAAATTTTCAGGTAAAAAATTGATTTCAAACAACAAAAAAATAAATTTTCAACAAAATAGTTCAATAAGTAATATACTTTCAAAGCTACTTTTACAAATGAAGAATCATTGTTATTCAATTTAATATCGCAATTCAAAAAAATTAAGCGTCATCTCGAAAATATTACTTCACAATTTCCCGTTTTTTTTCAGGTATATAAAAATTCCCTGACAATTACACATTGTCCAAGTTTCCCAGGTACGGTAGACACTTTGTTTTTGCCACATGTTAGATTCATACTTAGTCAAAGCAATACAAAAATTAAATTGTTTAATTAAATTATTTATATATTCAGTGAATGCGGAACGAACGTGTTAATGAAATAAAAAACACGGGAATTCAAGATCAATAAAAAAAGCTATACCCCTTTTTCCAAATTACTCCCTTCCTCACCGAGTAAAGCTTACCCCAAAAGAGATATGGCATATTGGTATAATAATAATAATAATAATAATAATAATAATAATAATAATAATAATAATAATAATAATAATAATAATAACAATCATAAAAATATTTGCACAAAAGTACATTGACCGCGACCGTTAAAACATTTCAGGATCAAGTGAGCGATAGAAAAATAGAGAGGGTAATAAGTAATGAGGTTACTGGTCGCTTGAGGTCGTCGAGTATCGATCCACCTGCGTTCACTGTATTTTCCTAGTCTGCCTCAAGGCTTGTTTTTCCGTGGACGTTTCGTCAAGGGGATGAAAACCCCCATAAGAACTTGTCATGTCCTTTTAAGTGTAGGAACACATTTTTTCTTTACTGTATTTTCAGAAATAAATGGAAACCGTGAAGATCCTGGTGAAAAAAATTATATTTTATATACACTGGGAATGTTTTACCTCGGTTTCAGCGGATAGTATTGACCAAAATGGAGTTGTTAAAATACAAAGATATATATAATAAAAGAGCGAATGAATTTCAAAATTCAGAAAAACTAGATATCATGCCACTCAAGACTTGACAACAATTTTCAATTTAAAATTGCTGATCCTTATATCCAAGTCCTAAAAATAATATGACTTTAAATTTAAATCATTGAATTTGTACACTTTGAAACTTAATAATTTAAATCAAAAGCATTCAAAATTTTATATTTTTAAGTTTAAACATACCAATTTTCTGAAATTAAAGAGAATAATTGTGAACTGAATACAATAAAAGCGTTCATTATTAAATTATTCAAATTTCGACAATATTTTTAGTTTCCAGTGTTTAAAATTTAATTATTTTAAATTTTAAATTAGGTAATAGTGTTTGGAATTGATTAATCCTGAATTGAACCCTCCAAGTTTCTAAGCTTTTAAAACTTATTAGTTAACGGCATTGTTATTGAAAACCTTCTGGATTAATTGATTTCACATCCTAATATTAAAATTTAGACAATAACATTTAAACTGTTCCAAATTTGTTAAATTCTATAAACATTATTATAAATATTAAAAACTAAACATTACGTTTCTTTGCGAATCTTGATAGTGCTTTCGAAATTGAACAATTTGTTTTTGGAGATTATTAAAATTTAACCATTTAAAATTAAAGAATACTAGAATGTGTAAGGCATTGTAACATTGAAAAATACTGAATGAAAATATTCAATATTCAATTATTGAAAAATTGATATTTAATTCTGTATAAAGTAAGATCTGAACCGACGGCATTAGTTGAGAGGTGAATCTCAGGGAAAATCCTGATGTCAAACCATTTCGAGCGTGGATAGCTCTCGGATGAGTGTACCATCTGGGACGTTCGACAGGGTTGTGTATTCGCTGCGTTTTGATTATTGTAGAAAAACCGGCTGAACTCGGGAGGTGGTTTACTGCAGTTTTCCTCTCCCTAGGCCAAAGCCAGACAAATGGTGAGTACTTCTAATAAAGTCGGACACAGCCACGGATTATCACGGGCTGTGATGAAATTCATACAGTGATTCCAAGTCCACCTTCGTAAAAGAAATATTTTAACTTAAATGATACTTCAGCAGCAAGGTTGATACGTGTATATAGACCACTGTTTCATCAGAGATTTTAAAATAAAAAGGTATAATAAAATAGGTTTTGACGCAGCCTCGGTGGCTTAGTTGGTTAGCCGCTCGGACTTCACTCCAGAGGTCCGGGGTTCGATCCCTGAGCCGGTACCTCTGGACATTTTTCAATGTACCTTTACCGAGGTTCTGGTGGTTCGGAACCCACCTCAAGCTGTAGGTCCCCCCATCGTGTACTTGACTGCAGCCCAGTCCTTCAATGATGGGGTAAGAACAAGGCTTTGTCCAATATGTCGAGGCTGCTCTCTTCAGATCACTTGATTGCATTATAAAATGCGTCCGTGATTGATGATATACTGGGACAGAGCCGTGCAAAAAAACTATTCCAAAAATATAAAAATTCAACTCTAACCAAAAATGCCTTCGACATGTTGGCACATTCTCATCGCGCGCTATGCGCGCGGCTCACTTCCTTCGCAAGTTTGAGCGCGCATGGGCGCGCGACTGTTGGTTCTCGCGCTTCGCGCTCGATAATGTTTTTGCCTCGCGATCCGCGCTCGGTCTTTGTATATTCCCCACACTTGTGCACAAACTTGTTAAAACTAAAGGTCAAAGCATCGACAACCGTAATTTGGTGATTGTGAATTCTCTCTTGTTAAATCCTTCGGTTTTAACGAACACATTCTTAACACGTATCTCGTGCTTCGCACTCGAGTTTGTCCCTCAAATTGCATATCATTTCTATAAATGTATATTATTACAATTCATAACATGAATTGGCATTAAACACACGTAGTTTCATTGTCTAGCTTTAAAAAAGAGCACATACTTTTAAAAAAACTTTTGTTATTAAACATTTTATTACAGTTTCTGTTTTTTCTTCAACCGAAGTTGCGAGTTTTATATTTACGATTTAAAATATACACATGCGGTCTACACAGCAGCCTGGCTGTTTTTTAACTTGTAAATTATAGCCCTAACCTCAGTGACTTAGACTTTGTCAATTGAATTTTTTACCGAAACTCAACCAGTTGTTATGATAATCTTGTACGGCATTCAAAATCAACATTTTTCTTCTCTTGATTTTTTTCGAGTTTTTTTTCATATCGTGCGTTATGTATCTGAAATGTTCATTTTTGTGTTTTTTGGGATGTTGTAAATGATATAACTCTGGTAATTTTTGGGTTTGTGGAAGAAAGTCATCAGGATAAATTGTTCGTCTTTTCGAATACTATGAATATCCATACAGAAAATTTCTGAATTTTGAAAAAAATTGGGCTCAAAAATATTCAAAATGCAGTAAGTTTTTAGATCTGTATCCAAAATGGGTGGCTAACGAACTTGACCTTTAGTTTAGGACACTAAAAGAGTCTAACAAAGGCCAATCTAATAGATTAATTTTTTCGCAAGTCATCGTGCTCACAGATAGACATACAGACAAACATACATACACACATTCGTGAAAACCTGTTTTTCACATTTAGAGGGTCTCAAAACGTGGACATTTGACAAAAACTGGGGGGAGGGGTCAAATTTTACACAAATCTAATATCTTCTCTGATGAGGATGTAAAAATGTTGTCGCTTTTTTAATAGAAGTAGAAACTTTATATAAAGATTACAAAACTTGGTCAACTCTACTCTCATGGAAGAAATTCAAAATATCATGTTATTCTTTCATACTTGACAATTAAAGATAAGACAGGTTAAGCGGTTGCCGATAGACCGCGAATTATCTGAAATTAAAAAAAACTCAAGTAGTGTTTACAACGTTAGATCTTTCAGAATGCAACCAAAGAATAGTCATCGTGTATCGTTTCCCCTTTATCT
>NC_046663.1:52293842-52315635 GCF_010883055.1 Belonocnema kinseyi
TCTCACACATTTAATGTCCATGAATATTATTATGTAAAATACGCACGCTTATACAATATACAAGCGTCTTTCATGTACAACAAGTTTTTGAATGGGATATCGATTGTATATTTATACCTACATGCACCGACAATGGAGGAAAATAATTCGAATTTCTATGAAATTGAAATTGAATTGGACTTGAAATCATATAGATTGTCACTTCATTCTGTAGTTTTAAATATTAGGGAGAAGTTTATATTCATTATTTAAACGATCATTAAAGAATGAATATTGAATACTGAGATGTGTAGGAAGCGATTTAAAATAATTATTATACCAGTGGTTGAAAGTATACTCAATCCTTTCCAATTTTGATACAAGACTTAAAATCCGACAATTAGGTGTGAATCGTACCATACAAATAATTTTTTTTCTAAATTTGTATAGACTGTTGATTGGAATAATTTTTCGTGCATCGCAAAACTTGACATGGACATTTTTAGAACATTTGGTTACAATATAAAATAGAATAAATAGTACTCATGATGTTAAAGGGTCAAAAATTTTATTTTTCTAACGGGCCGGAACAAAAATCCAAGAATTTTTAAATTCACGCAAACTTTCGGAAAATATTCAGAGATTTGTGAAGATTTATCGGAAATATACGGATATTGAATTGAATATTGAATTGAATTGAATATAAGAATGTTAAAAATACTTTTAGATGATACAGTTAATTTCTATCGATGGAAATCAAAAAGTACTATCAGTTTCTAATATCGCCAAGCTAAAACCAATTTATACACTTATTTGTTTAAATGAATGTTTTAATTCACATATGTAATACTTTTCCAACTGCTATTGTTTATAAAAAATAGTACACAATGAATCAGCAGGTCTTAATTACGGCAAAAACGAATTAAACCAAACAGCGAAGAAACAGGTCTAGTCGATGATGTCAGTAGGAATATCAATTTTGCATAAATAAATAATGAATTTCAACAGTACTGATATTTCCTACTTTCGTATTATTTTATTGCATATATTAATAAAAAAATCAATAATTCAAAGCAGTTTTTGATCAATAGATTTAATTGCCATATGAATTAATTACAAATTAAACATATAATATGAAAGAATTTCTGAAGGACGCGATGTAAAACGACTAAGAGAGGTTAGGGACCGTACTTAAATTACGTAACAGATTATAGGCTCTCTCCAAGATCCCCATACCCTGTAACAAACCACAACACAATATTTCTACCCCCCCCCCCCCCCCCCCCCCCCCCCCCCCCCCCCCCCCCCACCATCTCACACTGTACGTAATTTTTGTTTTCATAAATTTTTTGCTGGTTCAAATTCGAGAACTTCAGTTTCAAAATTTCTTGATTTATCCTTGATTAATTTTCCATTTTAATGTTCATAAAAATTAAAATTTTTCAAATTCAAAGATAAATTGCCACAAAAAGTGTCATAGTCATACAAAAGTCATATAAAAGAAGAATTTTTAACTAAAAAAGATCAATCTTAAAAAAATGAAAGTCACATTTCCAGTTAAAAAATTAATTTAAATCAAGAAACAGGCTTTCCACTAAACAGTTAAATTCCGAAACAAAGAAAGACATAACTCTTCAAAAAAAAGACTAATATAAAAAAAATGTTTAACTTTTACTCAAGTACTGGAATATTATCAATTATAAAATATTAATTTTCAACAAAATATTTAAACCTTAAACCAAAGAGATGGATTTTCAAGTAAAAATATAAATCTTCAAACAAAAACAAAATTAATGTTTAACAAAGTGATTTAATCATATCTTATAAACAAAAAGGTTGAATACTCAAGCAAATAATACTAATTGTTAACAAAAAAGTTGCATTTTCATACAAAAAAATGAAATTTTCACTAAAGCACATTAATTTTTAAGTTAAAAAGATAAATTAAAAAAAAACACTTTCATTTTCTATTAGAAAAGTTTTTAGTTAACTTTTCACGATCAAAATATTAATTTTTGAATAAAAAATAAGTTTCTACGAACAAGATTGAATTTCTGATTAAAAAAGACGAATTTTGAATAAAAAAATGATGTCTTTCTAACAAAATTATTCAATTCTCTACCAAATAATGTTGCATTTTTATCCAAAAAAGATAACATTTCTCTTTAAAAAGATGCACTTTCATTTAAAAAAACGAGTTGTAAAACAGATGAATTTTTAATAAACACAACACTTTTTTTAATTTGAACTTCCATCCAGAAAAGATTTCAGCAGGATTATCAACCAAAAAGTATGACTTTTTAAAAAAATAGTTTAGTTTTCAATCAAAAAGTTGCATTTTTATCCAAGAAAGATGAAATTTCTCTTAATACAGATAAAGCTTTAATTAACAAAAAATATTACAAATATAGTTGAATTTTCATGCATAAAAGACACCTGAGTGATCGCCTGAGTGACAACCGCAAATCCCGCGCAAATGCCGCGGCGCGGCATCAATTCTCAGAAGGGCTATAGAAGGGAGGGCTTTTGAAGGGTTCCACTGTAGTTGAATTTTCAACAAACCAGCAGAGTTTCAACAAAAAAGTACGACTTTTCAAGAAATTGTTGAATTTCTAACCAAAAAGTTGCATTTTTATCCAAGAAAGATGTAATTTTTGCTGAAGCAGGTGAATTTTAAAATCGAAAAGGCAAACTTAAAAAAAAAGAGTTGAATTTTGAACCGAGCAGTTGCATTTTTATTCAAGTAATATAAAGTTTCTTCTAAAGCAGATGAATAAAAAAAAAAAAAAAATACTTAAATTTTCACCAAAGAAGAGTCGAGTTCACTTTCCAACACCAAAATTAGAATTGTAAAACAATAAGTTAATTTTCTCATAAGCAGACGAATTTTTAACTAAAAAGTCTGGTTTTTTAACAAGGCTGTTAAATTTTCCACAAAACAGTTGGCAATTGTGTCCAAGAAAAATGAAAAAATTCTACAAAAAGCAGGTAAATTTTTAAATCAAAGACAAATTTTTAAAAAGAAAGTTGAATTTTCATACAAAAAGATTTCAATTCACTTCTCAACACAAAAACACGAATTTTAAATGAAAAGTAAATTTTCTAGGAAATGAATTTGCAAAATTTACTTACATGAGTGATCGACCCCTTTCCGTAATAAACCGTAACAAAATATCTGACCCCCCCCCCCCCCCCCCCCCCCCCCCCCCCTTGAGCTGTTACTTAATTTAAGTAGGGTCCCTTATGCATATAAGCGTACCAAACCAAGCCAAATCTGATATATTTAGGAATGAATTGTAACTGAATGAAACTCCAATTATACATTGTGGATAAAATGACGATAGTTTTTCAAAATAATATCAAAAACAGCGCTGCTCGCTGGTCAATAGAATTTTACACAGCTGCCGTAAATTCATAACGACCATGCATCAGTTTAAATTGACAATGTACATTTACCGTGAAGGACGGTGTCATTTTACGAATCTTATAATTTTTCAAAGATTTTTTACATTTCACACACAAACACACACACACGCACTCACGCGCGCGCGCGTGCGAGAGGGAGAGAGTGAGAGAGAGAGAGAGGAGGGGTTGTTCGCCCATATGCAATATGCAGGAATAAATTTTATTTCATTTATTACTTTGGTTTCTATCATGGATTTTGGGTAATCTCGCAGTATTCCAGGTTGGATGCTACCCACTTGGCAGTGTGCCATCAGACTGCAGTTACAGATAAATAGACGTAGACTTCCAACAATACAAAAACGACAATTTAATATTATTTATATTTACACATCCCCCTCTACTTTAAAATTACTTAAGATATATCTAGTTCTAGTTTACATAATTAAAATTTCAGTTATACTTCTATTATATTTCGGCAATCCTCCGTAACCTTGATATTTGATGTCCTATTTATTTATTGTTGTTTGATAGTATTTAGATTAATTAACTATGACGTACATTTTCCTGTGACGAGAACTACATCCCACAATTATTTTTAGATGTAAACTAATAAAACAGGCGGTAAATTCATCTCTGATATATGCGAATTGTGATTCTAATAGACTGTCCACTATATATTTTTTCACACTTCAAAGTTCTTAATTTTTATATTTTATACGATAAAGTGATAAAAATTACTTGTTTTATTTTCTAACGATTTCAGCATCTTGATAAATTCATGAGAATCACGTAGGACGTATAGAAAAATTTTAATTAGACCCTAATTTTTTCCTCAAAATTTTCCGTGACAAAAGCTTTATCTTCAAGGAAGAATCTAATTTATAATAATCTTATTTCTGTTTGTTGAGAATTTAGAACCTGCCATTCTGAAATTCGTTTGAAATATTCGAATGATGATATAAAGAATTAAACAGGAGAAGGATAAGATGATGATGTATCATTTCAAAATTACGATTATATAAGCTGTCTAAAACAAAAGACTAGCTCTCCACTGGTTTACAAATGATGAATAAATTCAGATTTACTTTTAAATCACATTAATAGCATCAATCCTTTTTTTCATCGTAAAAACAAAGTATTATTTCAGGGCTAGTTTCAGGTATTAACAATAGAAATAAGAAAAAACAGGCTCGAGTGGTACTGAAATGAGACCACTGGTGGGATCCCAGAATTCTTTGTTTTGTATTAAATATAACAGCATGAATTTATCCTATTTAAAAACAGGACACGAAAAAAAAATGATACCGCAACGAAGAGATCTCTAGTTTTTATTGTGTTTGCTCTCAGGATTTCATCGCAAATCAACTCCTAATACAGGGTTAAATTAATACTTCATTTTCTATTTTAAGATCTACTTTTCAACAGTGTATGTGGCGTCGAAAAATATATATTGGTAGTTGCTTAATTAATTAAATCTATCCAAAGAAATTAAAAGGATCTTTTATTTCTTAGTCGGCTTTTGAAATTGTTAATTGAATGTTTTAATTTTCTGTGATACCGTATTAATTGAGTTATTTCAATATGTCATTCCCGCCATGACTCATAATGATGACCGTTGAAAGTGGGATGTGTAGCTTCGAAGATAATAGAAAGGGAAAACATTTTCAAATTACGCGACTGAAGTAACGTAACGTAATATGTAAATAAATAGTACAGAAATATCAAATACGACGAATAAGACGAATACGACCCACAAACGAGAATTTCAAGCATAATTGTGAGGAAAGTAGAAATTTCAAACTGCACAGTTTGAAAAATAAATTATTGAAGAAATGAAATGCGCTCTATGGGATCACAAGGAAAATAGTTTCTTGGGCAATAAGAGCACGAGACAAGAAAATTAACAGTTATTGATGGTCGACTAGAAAATATTCAAGCCAACTTGTGGCCATTCACTATACAAAACCACTGATTGAAAAAATACTTCAGGCGTCATTGCTGGGTGATTGTACTCGTCCAGTGAATCAACATATCGCCACAGTCAATTTTAATGTGCATGAATGCAAATTTATGTATGTATGATAGAATATAAATTAAAGAAAATACGAGGACAAACCTTTTTAATACATTGTAAAGAAAATCATGTATATTTGTTGCAATATAATTAGTTCATTAATTTAAATTTTCATTCATTTTCGACAGAACAACTGCGACTAACCAGCAATTACAAACATCTTTGTAAAAAAAACACTTTTATTTATCTTCGTACGCCACTTAATTAAAACTTTAAATTGCCGAATTTCAGAAAATGCTAATTTCGAAATTTAGAAACTTTATATTTTATACTTTGAAGTGCACTGAAAAAATTAAATAAGACAAATTGCGTAATAAAATTGGACCAGAAGGCTTAAAAAGAAGCATGCTTAACAAAATCAGTTTTTTAAAAAACATATACTCCAGAAAGTCAATTTTTGTAATATAATTGCACAAATTTCTTCATACCAAATAATACAAGAAACTAGAATTGAATAATTACAGGAAAATAATGTCACTACACTCAACCTAAGACGCTTTTAATTTGAAACTAAATACCTTAAAATTTAAACAATTTTTGAATTAGGAGCATTAAATATTAAATAGTTCATATTGAAACTTTATAAGAAATTTTTAAAAATCAAGAATAATAGGTTTTGACCAATGGTCCATTTTTAATTGAGTTCTTCTCGTTTCCAACATTTTATTTCAAATCTGAATAGTTGAAAAATTCTAAAATCAAAAAGCTCTAAGTGGATACATTAAAAAAATATATAAAATGGGACAAATTAATGTCTAAATTCAATTTAAAAGCCTCAGAGGTTAAACACTGAAATTTTTGAAGCTACACCTGAGCCCACAAAGATTTCAGAGATACCACAAAGATTGCAAATATTCCAAAGAGTTAAGAAAGGTTTGTAAAGATTTATAAAGATTTCAATAAAGTTTTACAGATTTCAAAAGATTTGATGAGATATGAAAGATTTCACAAAAATATAATTGGGAACATGAGCAGGATAACGTCATTTTGTCAAGTTTTTTCCTTAAGATCATTTTGAAGGTAAATTTGTATAAAATCGCACGAACTCATCACCTTCATTGTGAGAATTTTTGCTTTAATGGTAAAAAAATGTCAAAGTTTGAAACCAAAATAGTGGAAAGATTTAAATATATTTTCTACCAAAAGATATATTGTTGTAAAATATATAAAATAAGTAATCATGAGATTCCTAATTATATTATCATTGATACATACACAGACGCACACGCAAAAAATTATTTTCCTTCATCCCATCTTCTTTTATAGAGGATTCCGATAGCTTTCAACCTCTTTGAGATAAAAAATTCTAACTCTTTATCGAAAAGCAATCAGCAGATATATCCTCTCTCTGCGATTCTCAACTAAACAGTAAAAAGAAAATAAAGTAGAAAATAGATTTTTCGATAAAAGAACCAAATTCCCGAGTTTCCGGTCCGTTAGAAACTTAGAGATTTGAGATATTTTTTATAAGATGTATATTTTACACAACACTCTTTCTCAAGATGTATTAATTTTGTAATTATATTTGTAATGTAGCTACTGGTATATGAGAAACGTGCGTCTGCAAATAAAAATATGGGGCACGTGCTAAATCCCACGTCCGCGAGCTTTAATAGTTTAAGGCAAGGGGCACTTTAAGCAAGGATTCCTTAATTCAAATGATAAATAAATATTCCTACTTCATTCATTACTTTAATAAACCTAAGAATAAATCGTTTTATAGATTTGTTAATCATTATGACTGAAGATAAAGTTACGATAATACAGTTTGAAAATATTTTAAAAGAATAAAAATGGTAAAATATTTCAAAGGATTTCACAAAGATGTAAAAAATTTCACAAAAGACAGATCAACTTTCAGAGGAAATACATATTTTGGGATTTAAATATTCAAATACAATGGAGAGTCATTATAATATTGGGAATTAAAGAATTTACGATTGAAAGTTTATAAATTAGGCATCCTTAAAATTAATTGTAACAGCGTTTTAAATTTGATCAAAGCTGATTTGAATTCTTAAGGCTTTACAAATTTATATTAAATTTTAATAACTGAACAATTTTTAATTGGAAACATTTCATATATGGTAAATGTACCAGTGTACTATCTTTTTCATATGACTGCACTTCTGTATAAATATAATTTAAACTATTTATTTTTTCATTTTTAATTTAAACCACTTTGAATTGTAAGTGTTCTTCGAATACTGTTATAGAGCGAAGTTCAAAATCCTATTCTATCCCTTTATTCCTATAGAATAATTTTCTGCTAAATTTGATTTGTTTTGCATACTACTAAAAGTATTTTTCTAGGTGAAATTAACTTTGTAGCATACCTAGCAATAAAAGTCTAAAAAATGGATGATGTAAACACGTTTCTGTCATGTACTCAAAAGAGTTGAATGTTGGTAGCTGAAGTGGAGGAAATGTTTGTTTTTCCTGTTATTTCTTTTTATGGTCGAACTATCTTATCTCATTCTATTTCACCTCTCTTGACTTTCTTCTTATTTTCGAATTAAATTTTTCTTCGGGCCTCAGAGATTCTCTCTCGCTTTCACAGACTGGCTTTGCGGGGTGTTGAGCAGCTTCTCTCTGTTGCCTCGCCCCACAAGTACAGAAATTCTATCCTCTTCTGTCGCAGAAGAAACTTCATGCTATATTTGTTCCTCTCTTTGGTATAGCGTTAGTCTCTGTTTCCCTTGGGCTATTCGCCTCTATCTGTTTTCCACAAGAGAGAACAGCACACCGGTACTTCTCCTGACGCCCTTTTATCCGGAAGTACCGGTCCGGTCCTCACTGTCCATGGTGGGGTTGGAATCGATAACCGCCCCTACAACGCCAGACTGGGTTGCTACCTCACAGCACGTTTACGTGGTTCAGATCGGAAAGTCTAACTCAACATTCTAGCTAGATATATATAATTCTACAATTCTAGATTTCCAGATGAATAGAACTCTAATCATCCAATTCATATGTAATAGCACTAGACCACTAGGACATAAGAGAAATACATATAAGATATCAGGACATTTGTTTACAAAAATTCTATTCAAAATTGTGCAAATAGAGGCGTTTGTGATTTCAGAACAATATTTATTTTTATAGTTTTGTTCAAACTCAATTTCAGAAGAAGGCAGCCGAAAAACTTAATTTTCAAATTTCCCGACTATTCCTGAACCAAATTTTCATTTTCCCTGGCAATTAATGTTCAGAGACCAAGATTTTAATCTTGTACCATTTTTAATAAAAACTCTTTTATAAACAGAATGAAACAATTTCAGATTAAAAAAGAAATTGCAAATTTATTGCTTTATTTCAACCAGAAAGGTGATTTCTCTAGCATAAAAGATTAATTTTCAACACAAAAGGACGATTTCTCAACAAAGCAATTGAATTTTCGATCAAAAAGAAGACTTTTGAACAAAATAGTTAACTTTCAAGAAAATAATTACATTTTCAAAAAAATAGTGTATTTTTAAACCAAATTCTTGAATTAGGTCGAATTTCCAAACCAAAGAGATCAAACTTTAACTACAAGCAAATTTTCAAACAAATAGATGAATTATCAAGAAAAAAAGACGAATTTTTTAAAAGACAATTGATTTTTTGCTCCGAAAAGTCTAATTATCAACAAAAATATTAATTGTCGACGAAAAATTTATTAGTTGATATTTTAACAAAACAAAAACATCAAGTTTTTAACAACATTTGTTAACCAAAAATGATGAATTTCAACAAAAAATATGATAGCTCGTATGACAACTAAAACAGATGAAAGTTCTACAAAACAATATAATTTTGTAAATTAAAAGACGAATTTTCAAAATAGAGGATTAATTTTCTAACACAAACGACTTACTTTCAATAAAAATTGTACATTAATTTTTAATTAGGAAATATAATTTTTCAACCAACCATGGAAAACTTAAATTTTCATTAAAAAATATATATAATTTAAAAAGCACACTTTTTCTACAAAATAGTCTAATTTTCAACTAAAGAGATGATCCTTCAATGAAAAAATTTGGTTAACAAATTAGTTCAACTTTTACCTAAGAATTTTTAATTAAAAAGATCAATTTTCAACAAAATAGTTAAACTTTCGACTAAAAATATAAGCCCGCAATAATAAAGAAATTTTTTTTTAACAAAATATATAGTTCACCTTGTACATTAGTAGTTGAATTTTCAATTTAAAAATATCAATTTTCATCAAAATAGTTCAACTTTAAGGCAACGTTAGCCTCTAGACCTCTCAGTGCATATGGAATTATCAGAGGTGAGTGAAATAATGACACTTGTAAAAAAAATTAAATATTTAAATTACGAGTGTGCAAAACATTTGAATTTCAGATAAATATTTTTGTTTGTATCAATTATTCTCGAAATGCATGATAATAATAATCAAAGCTCAAAGAGAAATTCTGGTTAAAACAAGCAGAATAGAATATTTAATAGGCCACTAATATTTATTATGTTTAAAAGTATTAGAAATTTCTGGTTGTTTTCATGGTAAATTTAACTTTCACGCGTGAAGTTTTTTGTAACTTTTTTAATTTAAAATGGAAACTAGCATTTTATTGCTATAAAAAATCATTTATTTTTGTAAAGATCTAGAAGGTAGGGTAAAAAAATACAAGTGAACGAAGTAGATTCTTCCATCAACCAATATTAGTGATGCGTTCTATTTTCTAACGATCCCTCATAGCTTCAACGTGATAAATGTAATATCTATGATGAAGAATTCTAAATACATCCTATAGATTGTAGCAAAATGTGCAACATTAATCGTTACGATGACCTGCGTGGTCATGGGTTATCGGATTTTGGTATTAACTAATATGAAATGATATTCTGATTATATGAGATTATATTGAAAATTCATGCGTAATTCTAACCATGTGTCTACTAAAATTATACAATTATACAAGGCTATCTATTTGAAAAAATTCGGTTTCAAATTGTTTCGTTTTGCATATTTGATTTATTCTTACTCATTTTAAATAAACAGTCAAATATTGCTGAATATCGCAAAAATGTCCCGTTTTAATTAAAAACAAAATTTAAATTGCATGGGTTAAAAATGGAATATTTTAGGCTGAAACCATATTTGAATATAGAATTTGAAATTGAAAATAGTTTATTAAGTTTCAATCGGACGTTTACTTTTCTTTTTAAGTACTAAAGCTTTCGAATTGGAACGAGTAATAAATTTGATAATAAATATAAAAATATATTATGATAATTTATTATAATAAAAATAAGAATTCAACAACTTAAATTTATATTTACAGTTAAACAACTTAAGACGTTTTTATAAAAAATTCAACTTAAAATGCTTTCAATTGTTTTGTAATAGTTCAAGTCTTCTAAAACTAATTTTAAGATTCTTCGAATTGAAAATGTACGCTTAAAAAATATAAGACCTGAAAGGGACCATTCTCAAATTAAAAAATGTTAAAATTAAGCATGGTAAATTGAAAAAGTTAACAATAATTCAACTTAGCATTTAAAAACAATTAAAATCAAACTTATGTACAATTGCATTCATACTATACGATATCAAATTTATAATATTTTAAATGATTTAATACATACATTTTTCATCCCAAAATTGGTAAAAGTCTCGGCCAAAAAAAAACACTGTCATTTAGTGGTTTTTACCAGTTTCAATAATTCCCAGTAATTTACTGGTCCAGCAGCCACCTTATTTTAAAACGATTAGCTTAAGAATAAAAACATTTAAAAAGTTTACAAACATTTTTTTCCTAGCAAATTGTATTAATGTTTTTATGAACATCAATTATTTTTTTGGGTGCAACATTCAGAATTAAAAGTTTTTTTTAAACCAAACTTTACATTTTATTCATCTTAGTATTTATTTTAGTATTTTTTATACTATTTCTAATAAATATGCGTAAGAAGGAATTTTGCCCAATTAATAAACAAAAATTTATACTTTTTAATAATAGTATGTTTCGTTTTGAGCGATCATTAATTTGAAAAGAGAATATTTCATACTAAACAATAAAACGAAATAAAACAAATATCAAATAAAATAGCAATAACAATTTAATAGCATAGTTAACTTTTTAATACCATTTTTTCAATATACACTTTACACTACTCACAAAAAGTATGGGACGCTGGTTTTAGTTAATTGTGTAAGGTCTTCCAATCTTAATTGATAATATAACAAATTACATTGTTTTGCTCATAATATGATGAAAGATATAACATATCTGCATCGAATAATACTAATAGGTTGAATTATTTTTAGCCACTCTTTCAGAAATATTGCGAAAAAGTCTAATACAAAAATGTTCTTGAACTTATTTTAAAGGTAAATTTCCATAGAATTCAATCGACGTTTTGAAAAAACAGCATGCTGATTTTTTCTTTGATTCTGACAAGATCTGAACTTCAAACGAATAAATGGTAACAATTTTAAATTATAAACAAGTTTTCATATCCATTCCTGAAGTATAACTTGTTTTTGAATTTTTACAACTTGTTTCTTTTAAGTTCATACGTTAACCGAATCCAAAGAAAAACCAGCACACTTTCGATATCTTACATTCCTTGAATCGTTCGACCAGCCTTGTTTTAAATTTTGGTTTAGAAGTAATAAACATTAGATTTTTCTGATGCACATGACGTTTTGACTTTTCGTTGCAAAGTAATTTTTTTTTATACATCCTAAACCTGTCCTGTTGCTAAAATCATATCGATTCTGATGAAACATTATCAATTTCGTAAACTTTTCTGGTACCTGTTAGTACTTTCTTAACTTATAATGACGATAAGTGGATAAGAACTAGAAATAGAATTATTTCTACACTATATAATAGAAAATTCACTAAAATTATTGGAGTATGTGGCCTCTATTTACAACGTTCCAAGGAGGGAAAACTTTGTTTTTTTAAATTTTCGTGTTTGAGAGTGGCAGACCAAATGGTCATCATCCAGTTATCGTCCTCATAATTACAAAATTATTTTTTTCGAGTGCCAGGAGAAATGATTTTTACATATTTATAATATGTATCGGTCATTTTCTATCTATTATTTTTCTATTAATAATTCTAAAGTTAGTCTTTTATCATTTTCTTTTTGGAAAAGTCAATATTTTTAACACGTGAGTTACAGTGGTTCGCCAGTTAAATTAAACGGAAAACAGGAATTATTTCGTCGAAAGAAAACACTTTAAAACAACATTCTTATAAGAAATAAAATTATAATTCATTTCTAAATTAACTGTTATAGGAACGAAAATATGTCAATCAAGCGTGAGACACTTAATTTTTTTCTTTCGCGACACTTTTGATTCAATCATGTCCTTTTCTCTGTATTTTGACAGAAATCGCTGAGATTTTTTTGTCTTTCGATCGTAGCTTTTAAGCTAATCATAACTTTTTTCATTATTTTTATTTTTTTTATTCTAAAAATTATTTTCTTCATGCTTTTATACAGTTTGCCCAACATTATTTGCAAGTCTTCGATTGACTCTGCCATAACAACCTTGTCGCCTGGAAAACTAACCCACGTACCATCTCTGTCCCGAGATCCACACTTTCTTCGTCGAAGAGGGCCATTCCTAGACACTTATTCGCGAATATGTGTATAATAATATTAAAAAAACGTTGAAAGTTACGATTACCGGAATATATTGTCGTGATTAGCTACTTTCCCATTTACCTGATAACAATACACGTAATACTTCATGTCAACACCAGATCTTGGAATTACATAACCACTTACATTATTCTGACGAGGCAGGGGTGCCAATGAATGAAAACAAATTGTATATGGTCTGGTCATGAACATTGGGGTGTCAACTACTAAAGACCATACTTTTTCTATTAATTTCCGTTGCCCCCCCCCCCCCCCCCCCCCCCCCCCCAATCGTTAAATACAATATTAAGGAGGCTAAATTCTTATTTTTATTGAATTGTTAATATTTCTTAAAAATATTTACTTAAAATAAAAAGGATTTATTTGTTTATAAGTTTGCTATAACAAAATGAAAAAATGCCGCCAGCTGAAGATTTTCTTTAGAAAACCCAATAAATTCTTGACATCCTAAAAATATGCAGCACAGTGACAACCACTATGGCTCTTATCCTGTGATTATATAATAAACGACCTTTATTTAAAGCATTTAGGTTAAAAATTTGAAACATGAAATTTCGTCGTTCTTTATTTAAAGTTTAAAATTTACCTTTCAAAAGAGACACAAATAATATCACCTGTAAACGCACATTTTAAGAAGATGATTATTGATATTTTCAATACATAATCCGATCTATGATCATTTTGGTTTCACGAACAATTTCCATTTACATTCCACGTCCCAAAAAACCGGTCCCGTTTTGTAATTCTTAGAACTGCTAGCCCATTTCCTCAGTACAAAGGGCAAGAGACGCTTGCGACTCTCGCCTCGGAAGAGTCGCAGTGTGCGAGTACTCAGTCGAGTATATTGCGCAATATTATGCATTCCAATTGGAAACTATTCAGACGGCCCTGACTGTTTATGTTCCGAAGGTACCGATTTAGTAACACATTCAAGATCAATTGCGGAAATGCAGTGTATTAAACAGAATTTTAAATTACCTTAAATTAGTGTGTTTTTTTAAATGCCAACATTGCCGTAACTGCTGGTTTCTCTGTCACGTATCATGCAAAAATGATATCTATTTGACTTAAAAAAGTAATTAATAATATCGGAGCATCCAGGGTGAACTTCATTTTCCAAGTTTCTTGATTCTTCCCTGACTAATTTTTCATTTACCATGAATATCTGGACATTAATATTCAAAGGCTGAATTTCTAATCTTGTAATATTTTTAATGTAGAATCTTTTATAAATGGAATAAAACCATCTTTATTTTATAATTTACTTTTATCAGGGCTGCCGCATTTTAATTTTCTTGATAAAAGTGCAAAAGTGACCCATTTAAATCCAAAGTGACCATAAGTGAATAATCTCTACTCCAAAATGTGAATAAAAGTGAATTTTAACGAATTCAGCATAAATTCATAATACTTCAAAAGAATTTAAGTAAAATTTTAAAAAATTCCTTGGAATCTTTTAAAATACCCTTATATAATTAAAATAATTTAAAATCTTTTGCATTCCCTTGAATTTTGCTAAAACTCTTGAAAATCCTTTGAATTTTTTCTAAAATATCCTAAAGCTGTAAAGTTCTTCAAGTTGCCTTCAAACTATGGAAATCAATTGAAAATTCTTGAGAATCTTCTAAAATATCTTAAAATCTTTCCAATTCTTTAAACTCTTTGTATATACCTTGAAATATTTCAAATGTTTGAAATCCTACGAAATCCCCTAATTATTGTGAATAAATTATTAGAAATCCATTGAAATATTATCAAATCTCCTGAAATCCCATTAAATCTGATATTTCCTGAAATCTTGGAAAATTTGTGAAAGTACCTTTAGAGTTTTTAAAATCCCTTAAAATCATTGGCATCCTCTCAAATCTGATAAAATCCCTTGTAACTTTTAGAAATATTTTAAAACCTGATAGATCTTTTGAAATTGTTATGTATCTTCCAAAATTCTAGAAAATTCTTTAAAACGCCACGAATTAAATTTTTTAAAGGTGTTGCAAATTCCTTGAAATTAAAAAAAAAATTTTAAATAATTAAACCGTTGGAAATCCCTTCAAATATTGAAATTTGCTGGCCATTGAACTGAATTCAATGGATTCATAATTTATTGCATGGAAGAAAAGCGATAGTGACACTTATTTAAAACATGTCGAAAATTGGCCGAAAACAAATTTTCTCCATACATTTATATACCACATAATTTCTACAATTCTCTTTAATGACCCACAGAGAGAAACGCTTCAAAGAGGGAAATGAACGCCAGGGGTAGAGAGAGATAGGGTATGAGGTATGCGGGGTGTGGGAGAGGGTTGATAAAGGGATTTAAGTAGAAGAAATGAAAAGAGGGAAAAAGAGATACAAGATTCGTCGCTGAGGCGAGATTTCTCGTTTCTACAAATAGGAGAAGCTGTCTGAGCAACGTGTAAAAAACTGGTATATGCTTCGTATCACAACCACATATGAATATTGTATATGTATAGTGTATACTGTACACCATTCTTACCTTCTAGCATCGAAAACTCCACCAAGATGTCTCTACTGCTCTAATTCGCCATTCACTACTTTCCTTTTACCGATTAAAAAAAAATTATATTGACTCCATGATATCACAGGGATTCAGATCATTATTTCATTTAAAATCAATTCAAGGATAAAGCGATATAATTCACCCAAAAAATAATCATTTTACCGAATGAGAAACTGTATTTATTTAAAGAACTTTGATAGAAATCATTTTTTTCAAATCATACATATTTAGAAAAAATAATAAAAAAATAAAGATATATTAAAATGAAGGGTAGAGTGGCCAACATAGGGTCGCTGCAGATAGTGGGTATTTTTCATTACTTGATAAATGGTGAAGCAATTCGTTTTAAACTACAGGAATAAGTCAAATTCATGCAAACACTCTTCTTTCGAAAATTTGAGACATATCAAACTATTATAAAAAAGAAAAACGAAAATAAACTGTTTTTAAGATAATGTCCAAAAAAACTAGTTTAGTAAGTCGAGTTGAAATGCAGGCCTTAATATGAATATCTAATTCTTATCTTTGCCTTAGTAGGCGCTGGGGAGCAGTAAAACAGATTCTAAATAAGCAGCAAATCAAATACAATTTAGACCCTACTTTTGACTCTTAAAAATACCCGAAATCGGCCGTTTTCCCACTTTTAGCGTTAAAGTAGGGTTTATTTTCAAATCATATTAGACCCTCTTTTGAGCCTGCAAGTATTAAATATAGGACTTGCAGACATAGGTTTAAATAGTGTCAAAGCAGGCTCTAATAAGGAGCTGCAGGTTCAAAGTTAGATTTAAATTTCCACTCGAAAAATTTTCACAGAAACAGACGACTTTAAAAATATATCTACTTTTGATAAATATTTAAACGGTCTTAGATAAAATATCCGATGACTTAGAATTCTTGAAATTGCATAAATAAATTTTTTTTAATCATTTACCTAAATGCGTTATTTTGTCAACACTGGGTTGGAAAAAGTTGATCAAGTCTGGCTGAGATCTGGTGCTAGACTTGTCCAGGTCTCACTTTAACTAGACTGTCTAGTCTGAAATATTTGGTCGAGATCTGGCCAGGCCCAGGACTGGCGCTGATCAGCTAGCTAAGAAAATAAAATTCTATGTTGTGTTTGGAAGGTCTAGTCTGGCCTGGAACTGGCGCTGATTAGCTATTCAAGGTCAAAAAAGGTTCTTAAGTTCTAGTAAAAAATTTGGTTGGAAATATAATTTTGGAAATTTACCCGACCTACTGATGGCCAGTTGGCCACTCTCCCCATCAGGAAAAACTGTCTACCAATACCAGAAGACTACTTCGCTCAGTGACAAAATATAACTAAAATATACAATTTTATTTCCATTTGAGGCAGGTTCACACTTTTTCTTAAATTCATGAACAGTGTATCTTCAGACAACCACGCGACAAGTAAATTTTTAAGGATCTTAATATGCAACTATTAATTCACATTGCTCACGCCAAGAGACGGTTTTTATATAAAACATCAATTTCACACATCTTCTCAATGTAACATTTTCACATTTTATCAAGGAGATTTTGTTTGTTCCATGATTTATTATAATAGAATGCTTTCAAGTTAATTGTGCCCATTAATGTGAAATGAGAATATTGTATTAAGTACTGTCGCAAGCAGAATAAACATCCTGATTTTTACTCAAAATTATAATTTTTATAATCATTTAATTTGCGAACTTTGAATTCATCAGTTAAAACAGGCAAAGAAGTTTAAACAAACATAATTAAAAATTAAATTATATTTCTTATTAAAGTGGAAATTCCACTTTTGAATACTTTGTTGAAAAGCATATCACAGCGAACTGCATAGTATGATCACCATCTTTTCTTTTTATGAAATGAGGCGTCGCGTTGTCCGCTTGTCATGTTCTAGCCTGGTTGTATGCATGCACGAGAACAAAGATGTGTTGATATGCACATGTTTGCCTTACTCTGATGTGAATATATTATTCATATTTTAAAAATCTACAGATAAACCTGCAATATTTATCCTTGATCTAACTACAAATGTTATTATAGAAATAAACATTAACATGTTTAAAGAAGGACCGATAACTATGTCGCTAATGATACAGGGTTGATTTTGACAGAGGTTTGACATTTATAATTGATTCAATAGTTTACCTTGCAATTAAACAGATTACAAAGGTCTATTTGAAATGAAAATTAGTGGAATTAATAGCAGAACTAGTTTTTGAACTTTAGTGCTTTTTTCTTTAATTGACATAGAATTGATTTCATTTCTCTGTATTTTTTACTAACAAAAAATTTGTACTTGCAGTTTCCATTTTGTATTTAATCTGAAACTCATGATGTCACATTCAGCTGATTCAAAGATCAAAGATATGCAAATCCTTGAATCAAGGTTAAATTTGGCTGTTTTAAAAACAAAAATTACTTCTTTCAAATATTGATTACTAATTTACTGATTTGATTTTTCAGTATTTTTCCTGTCTTAAAAATATTTCCTGTCTTAAGAAAATTAACTATTTGATAAAACTAGATTTTCCTCATTTAAGTACATTTTTTTGAGACAAAACAAATTTTCCTGGATCATGAAAATATTGTAATGTCTCTATTCGTACCAATATTTTCTTGATACAGTGCTAATTTTTTCCGCGTATTTAGAGACTGTATGTGCAAATAAAAAAACATACTTGTTAGTATTTTTTACAATATTGGTAAAAAAACTGTTGAATATTATAATATTCCAAAATCATGAAAATTTTAATATTCGATTTACACAAACTATTTTTGACAAAATGCAATGAAAATTTAAATAAGTTGGGCCGTTTAATGCAAAATAAATTCTAAAATTTTCAGTATGACTTTACGAACTTTTATTGTGATTTCCGATAAATTTGTAATCCTCCAGTTAATATTTATTTCATAAACTACTTCAGTTAAAATTAGACCTTCAAGTGAAACATTTAAAGTTCAATAATATTTGAATATGAAGTAGTTTCAGAAAAAGATGTAATAGAAATTTTTGATTTAGGTATAGTTGTTAATTTTTCTTACAATTATAGAATATACATACTCTCTCTTTCTCTCTCTCTCTCTCTCTCTCTCTCTCTCGCGTGATACATATAAATCTATTTTGTGTAGATAAATTTAATTATCTTATATATTACTAATTTAGAGTAATGGTGTGAATATTTACGTACTAAAACGAGTAAAGATGTAGGAATGCATTTCAGTGTGACTGCGCGCGTAAGCTCAAAAGTATGTGCACACACGACCTTTAACGTGCGCGTGCACTACACTGGTATATTATGCAACGTACAGTCCACGGTACCTATCTACTGGGTGTTTTGATTTCTTAATCCATATATATTTTTTTTAGTGCAAGGAAAAACATTTAGAATCAATATTTCATCAATTATGCACCATTTTCGAGTAAGTTTACTTTATGTTATTCAAATCACAGGTTTTAACAATTTCGGTTTGATTTACAAGTTTTACTCAGATATTTAGAAAATATTTCAGCAGGTACCTAACCGAAATTTCGATTTCGATTATGGCATTAATGCATTACAACATTTTAATACACTACAGTTTTTAATGGGGATTACATTACGTATAACATATCTGCCTTGAAAAACTAGAGCAAGTAATGTATATTTTTAATTTTTCAACGGAAAATAATAACCGATTTGACTGAAAATTGAAACGCATAATTTGTATGGCCCTTGAAACGAAATCAGCAGATAGCAGTAGGTAAATTTTGAAATAAAATATTGACCACCTTTTTAGGGTCACCCTAAAATTCATCTTTCAAGAATCATTTTAATTTAAAGTGGAGTTCAGAGATCCTTATTACTCGCATTATTCGTATTCATCTTTCAAGAATAAGACATTTTATTTATCAAGGATAACTCCATCCTTATTAGCGGTAGCAAGAGATTATTGCATCATTCAACCAGTTTACCAATAATAATATTCATCATTGTTAACAAAAAGGCCAAAAGGGCTTGAGTTAGTCACGAAATGAGAAGATGAATGCGACTTCCTCGCAAGATTTCGTACATCGTATTTATGGGATTTTTCTTTAATTTGAAGATCCTCAAATGTCATTTTCATATATCAAGTTCATATAAATTTTAGCTTTGTTATCCAATATAAAACAATCGCTCAAGTAGCATTCCTTAAGAAAATGCACAAACTAAATTCTGATGTATCCATTTTTAATCTGATATTTTTTGAAAACTATATAACTACAAATTTGAAAATTACAACTACTCTTTCTATATGTAGAAGTAAATTGTTTTTCCATTGTGCAACGATTTGGTCCAATATTGGGATACTAAAAATACTACTTTGGGATTCAGTGTGAAATTGTTCTCTTTTAATAATATCTCTGTAAAAAATGATTTGTTTCTGAAACATTACAAATGCAGACCTTCGTCCTATTCAGATGCGATAAATTTGCTACCAAGAGACGAGTTGAAAGTGTGGTATTTATACGTATGGAAGCGTTGCAAGCAGTACATGAGGAGGCCTTGGTAACGATCGTATAAGGCTGTTTTTGATTAGTTTCATGGATTATCAATATGGTAGATGTATCGGCACATATTTTAGAATATTGCACATAGTTCCCGTGTCAAAGTTAAATTGATAGATTCCTGACTTTTTTACATATTAGATATAGGTGCTTTCCCACTTTTAGCCTTTATGTCTTATTACCTTCTTAAAATTCAATTTTATCAATTTAAATGCTTTTCAAATTGTTCAAATCGAACTCAAATGTTTTTTCAAAGTGACTCTTCTCACGAGAAATCAAATGATGAATTAAGCAGCAAAATTGCAAGTCAGTTCAAATTGGGGTAATTGAAAATTTTGATTTATTTCAATTAGAACCGTTAAAATTTAAATTCAATTCTGGAATTGAAAATGTTTGAAAACAAATCTAAATTGTATAATCTCGTGAGTTATAAATATCATGTTCTGTTAAACTATACCTGCTGGCGTAAAGAAATGATATGAGAGCAAAGTGAATCTTATCAGACTTTCAACGGTTTACAATTCCGTCTTTGCTTCAGATAAGAATACGATTTGATGAAGTGAAATCCGCCAAAGATAATAAAATTATTGGAGAAAATCTTTCGTAAATTTTGAATGGACCTGCAGATAACTTGTAGTCAGAAGCTTAGAATTGTCACATAAAAGGTGAAAAGGTCAGGAACTTTTTTCTATACATTTAAAAAAAATTCAATGACACTCACCTCTCGGTGGCGCTGGTGGGGCCCTCTTCGGGGTGTTGTTAGCAGAGGGCCTTCGTTCCCTCATGCTTTCATAGGACCCCTCAGAGCCACCATTTAGGCACCAGCCAGAACCACGGACCTCTGGAAAAAGCACAGAAAAATGCTTTTACTTTTAGTCCTGTGTGTAACATTCATATATGACTTGACATTTATTGCTTGCAAATAGAGGGATAAGGGAGTCAAATATCGAAAAACAGAACGAAAATTTGTTCTTTAAGTCACTTAAAAACGGGACAAGTTGACAGCATTAAGTCTCAATATATTAAAGAAAATAATTCAAAAAAGGCTAGGGCTGTGCCTTTTTTGAAGTCTAATTTTCTACTTTTCGATAATACCCCAAGAAGATTTCAATTTATAACCAGAACTACAACTCACTACTATTACAAATCAAAAGGTTGTGCTGGCTAGCTCTAAGAGTGTATGAAGTTGTGCTGAAAAATAAGAATTGAATATCCTAACAGTTTGCTACAAAAATGCATGCACAACTACGGTCACTCAGCAAGAATCTCGATTAAAGAAAGAAAAAATAGAAAATAAACTGCGCTTTTGAATAATAAAGCTTTTTTCAAATTTTCTATCAAAATATTTGAATTTTGACAAAAAAATCAAAAGTTCATTTCTAGCTTTCACAGGGCTTTAACCCTAAAACGGCCAAAACGCCACTACCGGTACACTGCTTTTCAACGGCCAATAACTAAGACTATTCGACACTAGAAAAAATTGAGACACATATATTTTTATTGCTTAAGATCTCCTCTTTCCGACGGTGCCAATAAAATTCATAAAAAATTTTACTTATTATCCCAAAATGCAGTTTAAACAAAAAAAAAAGTGATTTTTCGTGCCTATTTTTTTTGTGAACCATTTTCCAAAGCTTTTCGAGTCTGTAATTAACCT
>NC_046663.1:52315735-52319111 GCF_010883055.1 Belonocnema kinseyi
TCTGACGTGTTTGATTTTTTTTCTTTCAATTTTTATATAGTGGAGGTGCTGGCTTGATTCAAGTCAGCACCTCCACTCAAAATTTGAATTTTCACAAAAAGTGGCGGAGCCCAAAAATCGGCAATACAGCTCAAAAAAAGCCCAAAATTCTGACATAAAGAAATTTGGGAATTTCGTTTGTGGAGGTGTAAAAACTGGAGCTTATTTATAAGGTTCATGTAAAAATCCTTTGAATCCAGTTTTCTCCTGAATAATAATACAAATGCGTCTGAAACTTGGCACAAACATTCCTTAGGGCATGAGGAAGGTTTAGTTGTAAAAAGGTTTATACATTCTTTTCAGCTTTTCGATATTTATGCAAAATAAAAATTCTAAAAATAGGATGTGAATGGGATGTTTTGTTCAATGACTCTATTTTTCTCTCCATTCTTAAGAATCTAGGCACGTTATTTGTTCAGAATTCATATCTTTAGGTTAAAAATTTAACTGTTTTGTTAAATATTCGTCTATTTACATAGAAAATTCGTCCTTTCGGATTAAAAATTGATCTTTTGCTAGAAAATTCATATTTTTTACTAATAAGTTTATCCTTTCAGTTGAAAAGTCTATTATTATATTTTGAAATTCACAGTGCATCTCAGCCAACTTCAGTCCCTTACTTTTGTTGAACAAATCTTCAGTTTTCTACCAACTCTGACGTAGACTTCAAAAATTGTAAACAAACACTATCTGTTATAAACTAACCAAAGTGCAGACTGTGCATTCAGTAAGTGTAGCTGAATGATTTTTGGGTTTAAAATTATTGAAATAAAGTAAGAATATTTCAAATTGAATACCGCGAGGATTTTGAAACTTATGAAGGACATTTTTCCTGTGAAAATTGACGCAGCCAAAAAAACATTTACGTCAGATAAACTTTATATTTTTTCTAGATAAATTTTACATTTTTCAGATTAATTTTATCTTTCTTTAGATAAACGTGATGCAACGTTTTTATCTTTTTGAAAGATAAAATTTGTTCCTGGGGTTTACTGTGTAGCTTGTTGAAAATTTAACTATTTTGACAAAAAATCATCTTCTTAGGTCAAAAATCCAACTGTTCTGTCTCTCATTTTGGATCGGAAATTAGTTCTTTTGGATTGAAGATACATCTGTTTGTTATAAAACACATCTTTTTTGATTGAAAGTTAATTATTTTTTATTGAAAAGATAAATATTATATTTTTGTATCAAAATTCATCTCACTTTGTTAAAAAGTCAACTGTTTTGTTGAACATTCGTCTTTTTAGATAGAAAATTTGTCACTTTTAATTGAAAATACCTCTTTTGGTAGAAAAATCGTCTTTTTTGGTTGTAAGTGATTTCTTTTTAATTGAAAAGTCTACTAATATATTTACAATTTTAGAATTCATGATCTCTTATTTCGTTAAACATTCTACTATTTTGTTGGATGACTTGACGTCCTTAAGTGACTGTGGGTTCTTTTCATGTCTTCAAATGGTCCTCAGGGCGTTCTGAAGACGTTCGTCAGGACATATGTAGAATTTGAGTGCCTACTGGGGAACTATTTTGTCAGAAATCATATTTTTTAGTTAAAAATTTAACTGTTTTGTTAATATCCTTTTGTATTGAAACTTGATCTTTTGGTAGAAAAGTCATATTTTTTAGTAAAAACTTTATCCTTCAAGTTAAAAAGTCTAGTATTATATTTTGGAATTCAGAATTCATCCCTTTTGCTTAAAAATATGACTATTTTTTTGAAAATTTCACTATTTTGACCAAAAGTCTTCTTCTCAGGTCGAAAATTCATCTTTTGGTACACAAGTAATCTTTTTTGGTTTCAAGTTAAATCTCATTAATTGAAAATTCTATTATATTTTTGTTTCAGAATTTATCTTTTTTTAAATAAAAAATTCAACTTTTTTGTTGAAAATTCGTCTTTATAAAAAACTTGTCTTTTGGGTTGATAATTGATCTTTTGGTAGAACAGTCACCTTTTTTAAAAAGTTAATCTTTTTTATTGAAAATCTGTCTTTTTAGACTGAAAATTCATATCTTGATAGAAAAGTAATCCTTTTTGATTGGAAATTCATGAAGTCCATTTACTATGTTTTGGGTTCAAAATTCATATCTTTTTGTTAAAAACGGAAGGTTCAACATTTTGGTTGAAAATTTATTTTTCTTGGTTGAAAATGAGTTTTTTTATTGAAAATTCAACTGTCTTCTAAAAAGATAGCCTTTTTTGTTTTTTTGTTGTTAAAATTACCCTGATTCCCCTTTTTGGAGAGGATTTTGGACTGTGAAGTATGAAATCCCCCATACAAATTGTAAAAAATTTGCTTTAAAGCGTTTCAAACGGAATTATCCGGAAAAATTCAGGCGTATTCCTCGGCTGATGACAAGAACTTTTTATTCATGACAAATTTTCCGAAAAACGCATAGTTTTTCAATAAAAAATTTCCAACGACTCCGTAACCTTTATTGCACTCTGACATCAAACCACACCTTCACCGCATTGTCATCCTGGGAATTTTCGAGTACACCCAGCAAAAAAAAATGCCAAAGCGTAAAGCCTCAAAAATTGCAACAAACTCCTAATCGGAATGGGATTCCGATGAAAATGATGATCCAGATTACTCTGGCTCTGATGGAGATGATTCATTAGATGAAGAGAATTCGGAATCGGAATTTCCCAGACCGAATGTATCATATAGATCTGTTTTCCATAACTACACAGCATCTCAAAAACAATTGGAATTAAATCACGTTTTTTCATGGAGTAACGAAGAAAAAGTTTGCCCTGGAAATCTAGATGATCAAGTTTTTCTGTCTGATAATGTACGGAAAAAAATATTATCTATGTCACCTGTGGAGTTATTTGAATGCTTTTTCTCCAGAGAAATAAAAAAACTATATCATAGAAGCTAGCCAACAAAATGGCTTACAAATATCTACACAAGAACTAAACACTTTCATAGGTATATTAGTGCTGTCATCCTACAATATCCGAAATAATCAAGAAGAGTATTGGAAAACTGAACCCCTTGTAAAATGCTCTCCTGTAGCTTTAGCAATTAGCCGCAATCGATTTCGTGAAATCAAATCAAAAGTTTTTTCTCAACAGCACTTTGATACGTTCATCATTTTCATCGGAATCCCATTCCGATTCGAAATTTGTTGCAATTTTTGAGGCTTTACGCTTTGGCATTTTTTTTTTGCTGGGTGTACTCGAAAATTCCTAGGATGACAATGCGGTGAAGGTGTGGTTTGATGTCAATAAAGGTTACGGAGTCGTTGGAAATTTTTTATTGAAAAACTATGCGCTTTTCGGAAAATTTGTCAAGAATAAAAAGTTCTTGTAATCAGCCGAGGAATA
>NC_046663.1:52319211-52320704 GCF_010883055.1 Belonocnema kinseyi
CAGAGACTCCATTTCAACCGAAAAATTCGAAAAATATCAGAGACTATAGTAACACTGTAATATTCCGAAAAAAATTGGTTTGCACAAAATTATGTTTGATTGCTAAAAAGGGACTGTTTTTTAACGTCAAGTGTTGGGGACAAAAAATCGGAGTAGGTATTTTTACGAAGCCCAATAATCTTAAACTCTACTGACACTGGAAAATTCTCAAAAATATTAATTTTTGACAAAGTCATATATACGTGATAGAGAAGGTTTTGATTTTATAAGTTAAGGGTTGAAGCCCAAAAATCGGAGTGGATATTTTGGAGGAGCCCAAAAATCAGAGACTACATTGACACTAGAAAATTCCCAAAAATATTTTTTTTTGACAAAGTCATATATACGTGGTAGAGAAGGGTTGATTTTATACGTTAATGGTTGAAGCCCAAAAATTAGAGTGGGTATTTTCGAGGAGCCCAAAAATCAGAGACTCTACTGACACTGGAAAATTCTCAAAAATATTAATTTTTGACAAAGTCGTATATACGTGGTAGAGAAGGGTTGATTTTATAAGTTAAGGGTTGAAGCCCAAAAATCGAAATGGATATTTTCGAGGATCCCAAAAATCAGAGACTCTACTGACACTGGAAAATTCTCAAAAATATTAGTTTTTGACAAAGTCGTATATACGTGGTATATACGTATATATGACTCTGTTAAAAAATATTTTTGAGAATTTTCTAGTGTCAGTAGAGTCTCTGATTTTTGGGCTCCTCGAAAATATCCATTCCGATTTTTGGGCTTCAACCCTTAACTTATAAAATCAACCCTTCTCTACCACGTATATACGACTTTGTCAAAAATTAATATTTTTGGGAATTTTCCAGTGTCAGTAGAGTCTCTGATTTTTGGGCTCCTCGAAAATACCCACTCTGATTTTTGGGCTTCAACTCTTAACTTATAAAATCAACCCTTCTCTACCACGTATATATGACTTTATCAAAAAATAATATTTTTGGGAATTTTCTAGTGTTAATGCAGTATCTGATTTTTGGTCTCCTCGAAAATATCCACTCCGATTTTTGGGCTTCAACCCTTAACTTATAAAATCAGCCCTTCTCTACCACGTATATATGACTTTGTCAAAAAATAATATTTTTGAGAATTTTCTAGTGTTAATGTATTCTTTGATATTTGGGCTCCTCAAAAATACCCACTCTGATTTTTGGGCTCAACCCTTAACGTCTAAAATCAACCCTTCTTTACCACGTATATATGATTTTGTCAAAAATTAATATTTTTGAGAATTTTCCAGTGTCAGTAGAGTTTATGATTATTGGGTTTCTTAAAAATACCTACTCCGATTTTTTGTCCCCAACACTTGACGTGAAAAAACAGTCCCTTTTTAACAATCAAACATAATTTTGTGCAAACCAATTTTTTTCGGAATATTACAGTGTTACTATAGTCTCTGATATTTTTCGAATTTTTCGGTTGAAATGGAGTCTCTG
>NC_046663.1:52320804-52371439 GCF_010883055.1 Belonocnema kinseyi
TGACGTGTTTGATTTTTTTTCTTTCAATTTTTATATAGTGGAGGTGCTGGCTTGATTCAAGTCAGCACTTCCACTCAAAATTTGAATTTTCACAAAAAGTAGCCGAGCCCAAAAATCGGTAATACAGCCCAAAAAAGCCCAAAAAAAGCCCAAAATTCTGACGTAAAGAGATTTTGGAATTTCGTTTGTGGAGGTGCTAGCTTGATAGACCTATTTTTTACCCTATTGGTGGGAGACCGGGAGTTTAAAAATATAATATTCGACAATTCAGTGAAAAAAAGTAGAATTTTCTTCTAGGGGTTTATTCATTTAGTTCACATTTAAGCGAAAAAAAAACGAGGAAAGGGGGAAGATTTTGGAAAATATGAGAAAAAGAGGAATTGTTTAAAAATGGGGACAGAGTGTAAAGTCTGGGCTTTGTTTAGTTCTGGACAGAATCCATTTTATATCAGGCAGGGTTCTACACTTGAAGTAGCAGAATCTCTTGGGGACGAAATATCCTGTTTTTTAGAAGAAATAAGGCGATACATATTTTTCCAATTAAAAAAAAAACAATCTTAAGATTTTATGCGTATATGAATTTCGTGCTTTGTTTTTCAAAAAATCTTAATTTTTTCTTCAAACCTCTATAACTATTGACCTAACTGAGATATTTTTTTTTTATTCTCATAAGAATTCGAACGTATTCTTCCAGAATCCACCGGGAAATTATAAAAAGCTTGAAAATTAACGAAATGGCAGCTATTTTCTGAAAAATTAAAATCGGTTTTATGAAAAAACCCACATTTAAATTTATTGCCAATTTTTTTACAGGTACTTTGATAATGAAGATATCTTGTAAGTTTGATGCTTGCTAAATAACTTTTGTAGCCAGGATAATGTTTTGTCTTGCAATCTAATTGTCTGCTTCTTCTTGGAAATAATGACAGACACGAAAAAATATTCAAATAAAAATTT
This sequence comes from Belonocnema kinseyi, assembly GCF_010883055.1. Lineage (NCBI taxonomy): Eukaryota > Metazoa > Arthropoda > Insecta > Hymenoptera > Cynipidae > Belonocnema > Belonocnema kinseyi. Next base: position 52,321,762 of record NC_046663.1, read on the forward strand.
GCACGTCTAAAAAAGTTCTATGAAAAATAAATCTTTTTCTTTTGCGATATCATTCATGGATTACAAGAAAAATTTAAAAACGACATTTGTAGGGGGAAAAATGCATAAAAAATTGTTTAGGACGTATGATGCTGATAAGATACATTTCTTCCATTAGTAGACACTTTCCAACAATATTTTTGAAGAATAAAAAAATGTGGAGTTTTCCAAAAAATATTTTTAATTTTTTCTTCAAATTTTGAAAACATGAAAAAACATATTTTCTAGAAAAGCCTACCATTTTTATTCATTCAAATTATTTTGAAAAGTTTCTACTAATAGAAGAAAGGCATCTTATCAGCATCATGCGGAATAAACCATTTTTGGGTCCGGGAGAATCTTTTTTTCCCAAAAATGTAAATTTTTAATCTTACTCTCAATCCATGAATGATACCGCAAAAGAATAAGATTTACTTTTCATAGAACGTTTTTAGAAGTGCAAACTTTTATCTTAACATTTTTTCGTATCTGCCATTGTTTCCAAGAAAAAGTAGAAAATTCGATTATAAGAAAAAAGAATCCTCCAGGCTACAAAAGCTATTAAGCAAGAATCAAACTTACAATATATCTTCATTATCAAAGTAAAAGTTAAAAAAAAATGGAACAAAATTTAAAGGCGGGATTTTTTTTTTTAGAAAATCGATTTTTAATTTTTTTCAGAAAAGTCTTTTCGGTAAATAGTTATAGCGTTTTAAAGAAAAAAAGTAGGGTCTTTTGAAAAACGAAGCACAAGATTCGTTGAGATTCGTTGAATTCAAACGTAAAGCCCCTGCCTGATTTGAAATGGATTCGGTCTCTGAATATTAAAAACTGCAGATTATTGACTTTTGAATGATTGAGACAGTTGATGACAAGACTAGAGCGAACTGTTATTTCCGGATAGAGATAGTGTGGTTGAGAGCCCCTGCACTCGGTCGCAGCAGAAGCCTCACTCGCAGCACTTGAGCAGGGACTGCGGCTGCTGGTTACGAATACGAATGTGAATGCGAATACAAATACGAATACGGTATCGTTCAGGCAGACGGTTTGCATCGCTTCGTTGGGTGTGTGAATCGCCTCGCAGCACCTTCAAGCACAGTATGTATGGATGTACTGTTACTTGAATTTATACTGTGTTGGTGGTGTAGGTATACGGGGTGTTCCAAAAGTTGTGGGGGCCGAAATATTCAGCTGATTCATCACTTGCTCAGATAAACATCAAAGTTCGACTTTACGAACCATTTTTCTCCAAATTCGCTTGGCTTTTATTTCGCTAAACTCTAACTTATAACTGAATATAAAAAGTGTCAAATTCATATCACAGACTTCAAAGTGCAAAACGCTAGATTTCGAAACAGGCGCAATATGGTGATTTTTTACGAAAATTATTTATTTATGTCGAAAAATATTTTTTGGTTTAATTTTATTTTAATTTATGTGGACCGTAAGACATAAAGAAAAATCTATGATTTAACATTCATAAATATTTTAAGTTTCTATAAAACTGTTGATTTTAAATCAAAAAGAAGATTTTTCGATAAAACAGTCGGGATTTCAACAAAACAGTTCATTTTAAACAAACATTGGATTTTCAAACAAATGATTGACTTTTCTATCCAAAAAATCGAATTTTTAAAATCAAAAGACGAATGAACGTTAAAGCAATATAGATGAATGATAAAAAAAGCGTATTTTGTTGTCGGGGTGTTCGCTTCCGATTCGATTCTTGAAAACATCAAGGTTTTAGGTAAAAAAATCGTTTTTTGAATCGATTCTTTATTATTTGATTTTTGTGTGAATCGATTCTTTAACCTATGAATCGAAGAACGGATTTCTAACTTTTTAAAACACTTTTATCTTTCTGTTTTTACCCACCATATGCTTTACACTATGATAAAGCAAATTAAATTATATCTAGTTTACAGTTTACACAGTTCAAAACTCTAAAGAAGGTTTCACACTGACATCACAGACTCAGATTTATGTTTAAAACTGCCTAAATATAAATTATTACAAATTATTACAAATTTATTGATTTTTTTACGATTTTTCTATGGATTCTCGTCTCACCGATTTTCTAGTGAATCGATTCAGAATTGATTCAAAAATCGATTCTTATAAAAGAATCTAACATCCCTAATTAGGTGATACATGAAACCAAAAGATTATAACTTTAAACAAACAAAAAAACAGTTTACATCAACCAAAAAAAGACGAATTTTCAACAAAGCAGTTAAATCCGTAATCAAAAGAAATTAATATTCAGCCAAATAGTTGGATTTTGAACCAAAAGAGATGAATTGTCACATCAAATAGATAAATTTGCATATAAATAAGTTTTTCCTGTCAATTTTTTTCATAATTTTGTAGAAAAAACTTGACTTTCAAACACGAAAAGATGAATGTTCAAAACAAAAAGTTCATTTTCAACCAAGAAAAATATATTTTTAATCAAATATTTAAATTTTCAGAAACAACAAAATCATTTAATTAGTTGAATTTACAACCAAATAATAGTCGAATTTTCAACCTACTAAGATGAGTTTCTAAACCAAAAAGACAAATTTTTAACAAAAGTTAGTTGAATTTTGAACCATGAAAGATTTTTTAGTAAAGAAAACGAGATTCAACCAAATCGATGAATCTTCAGGCCATCAAGACAAATTTGCTAAGAAACAGTTTAATTTTCAACTTAAAATCTAAATGTTCAATAAAATAGTTGGAATGGCTACAAAGTGGTGTTTTTAGACAAGACAAGAGATAATTTTCTACAAAACAGTTCAACTTTCAAAGCGAAAATATTATTCTTCAACTAAGGGGTTAGCAACTGTTGTAATCTGGTGCACATTGTATCATGCAATTCCATGCAATCTTGTCAAATCCCTGCAATCGTGTGTAATCCCGTATATAATCTTCGGTGATCTTGTGTAATATTATATAATCCCATATTTAATCTTATATAATCCCTTGTATTCTTTTGAAATATTATGTAAACAATACAATTCCTTGTAATCATGAGTAATCATGTGTAATCACATGTTATCTCGTGGAATCCCATATAATCTTATGTGGTATCTTGTAATATTTTGGTACAGATAACATTTTTATTATTTTTAGATTCTTATTAAACATGAGATTCGAGATTTTTTTTAGCATGACGGGTTAAACACTGCTGCAATTTGGTGCACACTCTTCCATGTATTCCCATGTAATCACATATAATCTTGTGTAATCTAATGTAATATCGTGTAAGGCCGCTATACACATGCATTTTCCAAGAAACAAACCAAAATAAAAGTTTTTTTTTTATTATACCATTAAGTCAGATCCTTTTTGGGGTAAGTGTGACTTACTCGGTTCTAGTCTCGCTACACTGTCGGGGATCAAGGAGTTGCTTAGAATAAAAATATAACTCAATTGATTATAGTATCTTTAAATCATCTTTTTCTCAGGCTTGAGATGGTTATGACCCAATAATTCAAAGGCATACTTATTAAGAATTGTATTTTTTCTTTAATAGTCTGCACGGGGATGTTTCGGCGGTATATATATCATTAGTCACGGATGCATATTTTTAATGCAATCAAGTGATCAAATCATTTAAATTTGCGTGGACGCATAATTCCCATTGCATTTTAGAGCAAAATCTCCAACAGAAAAAAGAAAGAGGATAAAATTATTAGGAAAATTGGTTAAAAAAATAATCACGTACCTTCCATAGGTTTCGACCTATTATAGATAGGACATTGTGTTCCCGTGGAGTAATTAGGTGCGAAGGTACATAGTGTTTTTTGAAAGTTAGTGATTTTTCGCGGAAAATCCCCAAAAAAATGGCGATTTTTCTATGTATCATAACTCGACACCTATGGAAGATAGCGAATTATTTTTTTAACCAAATTTTCTCGCAATTTTGTCCTCTTTCTATTTTCTGATGTACATTTTTCTCTAAATTGCCATGGAAATTATCCGTCCACGCAAACGTAAGTTTTGGAACTGTTAAAAAAAACGTGTTTAGCAATTGATCTGTTCTAGCATTTGTGATATGTCAAAAGGGAAACCTTAACGGAACTTTCTCATGAAAAACATTGAAAGTATAATTTTTTCGGGAACCAAATTACCAGATGCCAGGACTATAGGTACCAGCGCCTAACCGCCATAGCCATTAAGTCTCTTCGCTAAATTATTATTGAATTTATTTATATATATATTTTTTATTATTTATTCTCGGGTGAGCCCGGTTTTTCATCATCAGAAACGGACTAATTAAGTGCCTGATGAGATGAGCATGCTATAAATTAGTTTAATACAATGTTTGAAATTTTTTACAATGACGCTGTAAAAGGTACAAAATTAGAGGCATGTTATAGTTTCGAGTTCGTCTTTTTTACCTCCGTTGTCCATACAGAGAGGTCGCGAACTTTGAAGGTGACATTAGTCGCGTCTGGCCAGTTTCTTAGACTTAGAGGTACCATCTGCCACTTCACAGGTTTTGTAGTCGCCTACTTCCTAGTGGTCTAGGAAATTTCTTAAAATACGACAGGTGTTTAATAAAACCGCTGTCTCTCTCTTTCACCCCCCCCCCCCTCTCTTAGCTTCTGCCAGTATCCAACTGACTCTTAAATGTTCAAGATGTTCAGTGCATCTAGCGTGCACATTGCCTGTAACCGAAATCACAATAGGACGAATAGATGCATGTTTCACATTTCTCTATATTGTCTTTACCTCAAGCCTTATAGTGCTCGCTATATACTTATGGATCTTGATTGTTTAGGTTGCCTGCAATTTGTGCTGGCAGAAAGGCGTGCGCGAAATGCGATCTGGCGATGCGCAAACACTAGGACGGATTTCGGCGATTTTAAAAGAGGAGCCAAGGGAGCAGCTGAGAGTATACAATATGGCGTCGATAGCGCTGGATAGTATCGATCAACACTGAGCTCATGGTAGATGTTTCGTCAAAGTTTCCTATTTTGATATATGTACTCAGATCTATAACGGGATTTTAATTATAAATCGAATAAACGTACACATGTGATAAAAAAATATATGAAAAAGGATTGAAGATTCACGTTCTGTAACTGGTAGCTTGAAATGAATATAAGTGCCTTGTTTAGTGTCATTAAGTTCTTTTTTCCTACTACTAATCTCATCGACTTGGAGGATAAGACAACTTGATTTATTAGGCAGAATGAATAATTTATTCAATGCTCACATTAAAAAATATATTTATTTCCTAAAATATTTCAATTTTCAATTTTATATTAATTTTATGTACCTAATAACTGAACGATAGCGCATAAATGTTATGAATTTCAACAATCAGCCGACTTAAATTAACCTATATATATCCTTTTGGTTACATCTGAAAGTCAAACGCCTTTTCCTACTGAAATACAGATTCTTGTATTACTGTGTAATTACCCGTTCCACCACTTTTTAATAGCCGGTTAACTCACGCTAACCACAGTACCGTTACATCTAACCAGTCAAGATTGGTCGGTTAGGGCGACTTAATCGTCCTTTAACCTAAAAAGTGCAGTGTCGTTGTGAAATATTGAGTTTTTGGAAGAAGTTCTGAGGTCGTCTGATGACAGATCACAGGTAACACGAATAAATAAGAAATATAACAGGAACAAAACATACATAAAAATGCACTTTTTTAGGTTAGTATGGACATGAGCGTGGCGTGAACCTTACCTGAATTGGCGCGCACGCCCATATTGCTTTACTTTCTACTCGATCGACAGGTAGCCAATCACGCGAATGATTTTAAATAAAATAGGAGTTGTTTTGAAACGAGTATCTGGTTAGCTAACCGCGCCCTCCAAAAATATGGTGGTACGCGCAACAGGATAATCGAAGCTTAACTATGGCGTTAACTTTAACCGAGGTTGGTGGAACTGGCCCGTAATCTTCGTTTTCTAAAACGGGCATTAAAATGTATCTATTTCATTTTGTCAAGAGTCCTAGGTTTTGGGCAAGATGTTGACGTATGATACCCGCCACATCATTATGTCTGTGAATATATTCTCTCTGAGCAACTACACGACAACCGTCAATAATGTAATAATGTTTGCAATCATTTCTGTCACTGACACCTACGCCCTAAATCGCAGTGATGAATCCTTCCGTAATTTACACAGTTTCTCGAGATCTACAATGCCTCTACCCCCTTACCCCCTTTGTGTCGTTGCAGAAATAAACTTTCAATCGCCGAAATACTATGATGCGACCATTTGATGAGCCCAACGGAGTACGCAAGGACAGAGATTGCATAGGTGTTGACTGTCCTATCTTGTGTGCCGAGTTGAGAGAACTCTTCAGAACTAATATGAGTCTTGTAGTGAAAGTAGTCGTTAAGCTTCCCTTAACTATCGTATGCTGAATACGCTTAGATTCGAGAATACCCAGGTATTTAAATGACTCGCCTTCAGCCATTGCTTCGATATCATTCTCTTGTTCGTTCTCTAGCACTGCGGGCTCTAATTCTCCTCTGGTTAAATGCTCGGTTCTGCATTTGTATAGTTCGAACTGAATGTGGATATCATTGGAAAACTACTTTAGTACATTGATCACTTGCTGCAATGTTTGGTTAGACTTGTATAGCTTCAGGTTATCCTTTACAGAAGATCGGTCAGTTGATCACAGCCCTTATTATCCTGTATTTTGAACCCATCGGACATGCTATTTAGTGTTTTGCTCGATGGGTTCAACGCTAAACAGAACCATAATGCACTGAAGAAGTATCCTTGAAAGGTACACGTCGCAATGTGCCTATTTATCTACACGGAGAAAAATGGAAGGTCTGTTTAGCCATATAAATGTGCAGGCAGATCATATTGCAGGGTCGACTATAGGACAGCTCTTGAAGATATCTAAAGCGGCTATCTCTAGAAGATAAAAACAAGAGGTCCAAATCGACAATCTCAGAAAGACGACCCGATTGTCTCAGACCGTCGTATCGGTCTTCTCAAGCTGGTTGACCCAATCATTGTGAAGGGTCGGTTTGGTAATCTCAGGTGGTCGATCTGATTTTCTCAGACATTCGACTCCATCAACTGGGTATAGGAGCACGAGTGCATTGACTCTGCCCCTGCCATCTGTCTTTGCATGAATCTCAGCAGTCGATGTCAGAATTGAAAAATAATGATTTAGTTTTAAATTAATGAATACAATTCAAGTTTATCTCAAATCGATTAATGCTATAATTAACAGTGATTACTTAAATCATTATAATCTGTTTCAAACTTACATTAACCTCAAAAATATTATAATTAAATGACTTAAATCTCACATTACTTACAGAAAATATTAACGTTACAATTACTTATTTAAAACAGGTACTTACAAAATAAGATATTTTTAATGAATCCTTAATAAATAAACTTCATTTTACGCTGAAATCGTTGGTAAAAACATTTTTTTTAACATATATCACCACGCGGTCTACGATTCCGTTATGCTAATTGGAGCCAATTAGAGATACCCTTTAAATTTACACGCGCATGATTGATGCGCAAAAATCAAGCAATTCACCATACGCAATGGCTTACCTGCTCCTTCTTGGATGGTCGAAATGAGTGAAAACAATATGTGCGTATTAAACATTCCGAAAAGGATACCTTAGTTATCCCTGATAGTGAGTATGATGCTCTTATAAAAGTCAGACTGGCGATGAAAAAAGAGTATTTTTAACCTTGTCGAAAAAAATAGAAAGGATCGTTCGACCATGTACACAGACTTGCTGGCTCTCTAAATTTTGACCATATAACTTTGACCATCCATTTTTCTCCGTGTAGTTATCCTTGGTTGTCCATGATAAAAGTCCTTCCGAAAACACCTTGCTAACACAGGACATGCACTGGTCAAATTGTGTACCATGCCCGGGCTTGGAGCTTTCTAGTTACTTGCCCTTTTCGAAACCGCTAAATCATCTGAAACTGTGATGAGTCAATTCCATTTCAGAGTTATTGCTTGCTCTTTTTTCTCTAGGTGAAACCACGCAGCATCTAAATTGCTTCCATTTATTGTTTTTCCCCACACACCCGACCAAAATAGTTAGTCATGTTTTCCAATGGGGGGGGGGGCTTTGTGCCTGGCTGATTATTTTGCTTTACACTCATTTCACGGTAGAACCTTCTTTCCCCTGCCTGAAAGGTACGATTTTCCTGTTTCTTGAACTGCTCTTATTGTACCGATGCAGTCGAGCAGTAAGAACATCAGGTCTCTGGCCACAGTAAAAAAATGTTCAAAATGGTGTGCAATTAGAAAAAATTTTAAGGTTATTTCCTTTCTTATATTGACAAAATCGACCTAATTTGCAAATCTGCTCAAATTCATATCCAACTTAATTTTCCATGCCCGTGTGAAAATAATTCCTGAAAATAATTCGTGGCTGTCGCTAGACAGAATTTGACATCACATTCATATAAAAATTCCATCTAAAATCTAGCTCGGCTCTAGAAAGTACTTCTATTTGGACTTTGAAAAAGAAGGCGTCATTTAAAAACTAATTAATAAAAGATAACAAATATACATTTATTGCATATAATCACGGCACATTTAAAGTTTCACCAGTCTTCCGCAACGTTGCCGCAGGGCTCAAATCGAAGTTGATAGAAGAAATAAAGTTTCCTGTGTTGTCAGTGCTGTCTCATAGTGCAGATTTGTTAATTGAATTAATCACTAAGTAAGTCTTTTATATGTTAATAGTGTAGAAAACTGCTCTATTTATATATGTCTAAGATTATACATTATATAGTCGGTATAGTCCTTGAAATTGGCAGACGCCTATTTCCTAGCCTCAAAATTTGTATCAGAATCACTGAAAAATTAAAGTGATTGAAGAACCTTATTATTAACAGCTATTTATAGTTACTTGTTGTTCTTGCTCGATTGATCTGACGTACTATACATTGTTTATTGGTAAGATATTGAATGCAAGACAAAGCCAATATTAAAAATGATTGCTGAATAAAGACATTTTATCGTTTGGTTTTTCTAGGAAAGTAATTTTCCTTTTCGTATGACATGTATCCAGTACTCATGTACATTAAAATGACATATTTCCTAACCTCAAATATAATGCAGTGCTGCCAACAGCATTCAACTTTCATCATGCAATGCAATTTCAAAACTGCTACCAAAAAGGTTGGCAACAATAATCGGAACCGGATTGCAAGAATCAGATGTTCGCCATGCTGCCATTTAGTGTGAATACGCTTGGTTTCGCGACCACGAGGTACGTTTGTCCACAGGTACGTTTAAATGCTCTTTTCTCTTGAAATAATTTATTTTTTGCTCTTTTTAAATTCTGCAAAAATTAAAAAGATTGTCCTAAAATCTTCCAGATTCTTTTTCGACGTAAACGCATTGGAATCAAGACCCAAACTCGAAACTGGATTTTCTCATTTTACTCCATAAATACCAGAATTACATATTTTCAAGATAATCAGGGCTTTTGTATAAGGTGTTTTTTTATATTTTAACCTCAGGATTTCAAAAAAAACATCTCACATAAAAGATATTGAAATTAACCAATTTTTCACTCCGAATAAAAATTTGATTCAATGCAGAAATAGGCCCTAATGATTTAAAAAATATGAAATTCTAGTATTTATGGAGTAAAATGAGAATTCAATTTTGAGGTTGGCTCTTGGTTCCAACACCTTTAACGAATGTTACAAAACATTTACAGTTAACATTTTTTTTCAATAATATTTGGAAATATTTTGCCAAAAAAGCACATACGAGCTATATTCCATTTTTCTTATAGAAATCTGGAATTTGTTAATATCATCAATGTACATCATACCCAGGTGGAAATGTCGGTAGTATGCCGGAGTTCACCACCGGCGCAGTACTGGCCCAGTAGTGCCCACCAGTACAGACAGCCGGTGGTTCGCCCAGTACTGGCAGAACGTTGGCTGCACGACCGGGGCGACACTATGCCAGTAGTACAAAAATAGACTTAAAAAAAACACGTCTGAAAATGTTGTCAGGGTGTTTTGAAATGTCGAGAAATTGACTATACAATTAAGGTGAAAACATTGTTTTTCTATTACTTTTTTAAAGAAAATATTCTAAGTTCCACCTCCATGAAAAATTTTAAATGTTCAGAAAAAATTACACTGGATGTATGTCTTAATCGTTGTAGAATAGTCTAAAAAACCTAAAAAGCAAAACGTTACACGAAGGTTTAAAGAAAATTGTTATTAAAAAAATGGTTGCGCAACGTGGTAAAATTTCTAAGTTCCGTTGACAGAAATTTTAAACGCTCATTAAATGTTATTATCAGCACATTTAAAATGGTCTAAAACGCGAAAAAAATAAAATATTACACGAAGAAAAATTGTAGTCGATTTAAATTATTTATTTAATAATTATTTCATTGATATTCCTGTTAGACGTTCGTGTATTTTACATTCACATAACGTCGTATGATAATAAATAATTAGAAAAAGAGAGCTCAAAATTTGGTACTTAAACTTTTCTGAACTGTACCTTATGAGGATGGCTTTTTCACCAAGTTTTAACTTGTCGGTTTAGTGCAGTGGTTAGCACTCCCGACTGCTAGGCGATAGATATAGGTGGTATAGATATGTAGGTTCGATCCCCCTTAGCGTTATTCGTTCTAAGCAGTGCCATTAACAAGTATTGACAAAATACTCGCGCAGTTAATTATTATTTATTTAAAAATTTTTTTTTGTGTTATCTTTAGATTATAGAAATAGTGGGTGTTAAAATTAAAAAAATAGTTTCAAAATTATATTTTTTTATTATAAATAATATTTGGACGATATGCAGTCGTATGATGATAATTGGATGGTCTTTAAAACAAATAATTTGTTATCATTTTTAAAATTAACTCTGGCATTTTCGTACGCCAGCGGTTTGCCAGTACTGCCCCAGTACTGAGTCAGTATTGCGCCAGTGCTGGTATGCCAGTACCACCAAGCATTACAAGCCAGTACTATCCCAGTACAGCCAGCCAGTACTGGAACTCCGGCAGGCTGTACTGGGCCAGTACTGGGCCGGTGGTGTATTTCTACCTGGGATAGTTCTTTTATGCCAGGAATGATTTAATTATAAATATAAATATTAAATTTTCAATTTAGGTCGCATCTAGATCTACTAGATTTTACTGGATTCGCTAGAAAGCGCCAGTACCGCTGGTGTAGATAGCGGCTAGTCGATTGGAGCGTTACATTGGCGCACCGCCCTACAGTGGTCTGGAATAGGAATTTACTATTCATAATCGCCCACAGGGCGTGTTTCTTAACCGATTTAAAAGTTTTTTTTTTTAGAAATGCTCAGCAATTAACTTTTTAAGAGAATTGTGATTTGCTTTTTAAATTTTTTTTTCACAGAGCAACAATATATAAACAAATATAGTGACAAAATGGACCATTTTAGTTTTGTGAATTTTTATCTCAAGAAAAAATACAGATAGAAACTCACTATCAGCCGGAATTATTGCACATGCATTCATAGAACATAATTAATTTTAATAATATTAAACTTAATTATTATCAACAATTTTTATAAACAAATTCTTATTAGTGTTTTTTTATCATAGAAAAATCGTTTATTTCACGCTAGTTGCTAATATTTTTCATAAGTCATAATTTGCAACAAAAAAATTAGCATGAGTTAAAAACTATTGTTTTTATAAACATTTCTATAAACAAATTCTTTATAAACGAGTTTTTCTCATAGCTGAATTGATTTTTCTGATCAAAAGTGATTCACAATTGTCTTTAAAGCCATTTATATACTTTAAGCTTTATCAAACATAAACAATATAGATTGTTTATAACAATTTCGTTAAGCAAGTCTCCTAATCGGCCGTTTCCTCATGAAGTTACGTACAAAACAAATGAAAGATAAGTGACTTCTGAATACGTAAGTACAGCGTTATTGCACCTTATTAACAATTACGCAAATTTTTATTTAATGTCCCTATCCAATTTTGGAATCACTGTTAGTTTATTGTCGGATAATTTCAGTGGAAACCCGTCCTTTTTACATGTAAAAAGAAAAAATCATAGTTTTGTTAAAAAAATTTTTTATAACAATCATATAAATTATTCTTTATTTAATTTCGTTGGTTAGTCACCGCAATAAATGTCACTCTAATAATTATTGAAGAAAAAAACATTTTTTTCTACGAGGAAACGGCCGATTAGGAGACTTGTTTAACTAAATTGTTATAAACAATCTATATTGTTTATGTTTGATAAAGCTTAAAGTCTATAAATGGCTTAAGAGACAATTGTGAATCACTTTTGTTCGGAAAAATCAATTCAGCTATGAGAAAAACTCGTTTATAAAGAATTTGTTTATAGAAATTGTTTATAATAATTAAGTTAAAGTTATCGGTATTTTTTCTTGAGATAAAAATTCACAAAGCTAAAATGATCAATTTTGTCACTATATTTGTTTATATATTGTTGCTCTGTGAAAAAGATTTTAAAAAAGCAAACCACAATTCTATTAAAAATTAATTGCTGAGCATTTCTAAAAAAAACTTTTAAATCGGTTAAGAAATACGACCTGTGGGCGATCATGAACAGTAAATTCCTATTCCAGACCACTGTGCGCCCCAGCATAGTTTCTCGAGATAGCGCCAGTATAAACTCGTGGCGGTCTAGGCTGGAACAGTATAGCGCCACGAATTATTTCTACACGGGTGGTGGATCTCGTTCCATTCTTTAGGCAGACCTCGAGGCAGACTGCATTTGTGCTTAATTCTGTGGCTCAATGTTCTGACGACTGCCATAGCTGCACAATACACAAGAATTTGCACTCTGAGGCTAACTCAGTTCTTTAGTTCGTTTTAATTTTCTTTTACCATCATTCAAATATTTTCCTTTTATCTTTCTTCACTATGTAATTATCAAATAAATAGGGCAATTGCATGAATTTTATATGATATATTTTTTAAATATTGCATAAATTCTTAACAAATATGCACTTCATTTCTGAGAAAAAATAATATTTAAAACAAAGTGTGGAAAACCTTATTCAAAGAACTTTGAGACCTTGAAAGTTACACTTTCGGTTTCACAGTCAATTAGAAATGCCTAATTATCAAGAAAAACGTTCAAAAAGTATATATACTAATTCTGAGATTTATTCTTAAAAATTTTGTATCAATACGACATAGTCTCTTAAGTTATTAGTGATTTTTATACACCGGAACTTGGAATTATGGAGTTCGAGTTTACGGCGTTTCTAGAACTGATGGTCTCGGAATTTGATGGTATACGGAGCGCAGAAGGGGTTGCTCAGTCAAGCGTAACAAACGGCCTGTGGGCCATACTCTCCGTATGTTCGTTATATCAGGTTGCGGCATGCATCCAAATACAACAGAAATCGTTCAGCGGCCCTGTAGTCCAGACGCCATACTCAGTCCTGTCGGATCTTATATGTCGCCAAAATATTTTGAATGATTCGTATGCAAAATGATCTCCTGATTCCGAATCAGTGTGGTACGTCTTCGGCAGATTGTGCGTTCTTGAGATATTCACAATTAATAAATTTTTTAATTACTCCCGACTAATGCTTTTCCATTAAACGTATTTCGATTTTTTTTCTGCACTTTATTAGATCATTGCATGACGAATAAGAAATGTTCAAACTTATTTGCCCTCCGACGAATATTTATTGCACAATAGCAACTAATAGGCGAGAAAATTGGAAAAAAATTCTGTCTGCAATATCTTCAAAAATATCATCTCAAAGAGAAATATGTTTTTAAGTTCTAAAAACAACAGCTAAAATACACACTTTTTATAACAAACACTATCTCTCTAAAGTTAATAATTTCCAGGCAAAATGGAGTTTTATTGTGTGAAATTCTGCGGTGTGATAATTAATAGTCATTTTTAGTAAATTAAATTCATGTTAGAGACAATATTTTTGCTCGAATATATTGTTGCTGCACCCAGGCACAAAGTTCCTGTGAAATTATGGTGAAATTGTTTAAATTTAAGCAACAAAGCATGAATAATCAATTACGGGGTTTCAAATACTAACAACTTTCCAACAAAACGTTATAAATGTTTGAAATTTATCATGATAATTCTCTAAAGTATCACTGAAACAATGATGTTAAGAAAAAATTGTTTATACAAAAATTGTAACCTGAGGAACAATCTAAATTCCAATTATTTATCTACAGTTCTATATGCAGTGGGAACTTGGCACGGATTTTAAACAATCCTAGATATTATTTAAAATTCAGTCATGTAATTTAAATTTCTTACTTTTCATTCATTTACTAGTCATCAACTTTCATTTTTTTTGGAAGAGTTTGACAATGTGGCTATAAGTGATGCCGTAAACTAGGAAACATGATAATGACGGGCCAGGTCAGAAACCATTGGCGTCGAATCGTCGTAGATACCGAGCAAGGGTTGGGGGCCAACACAGCCACAATAATATGCACTGAATTATTCTTCCAGGAAAACTGACTTAATTTTGAAAAGAAATTGTGTTTTGCTAAAGTAAAATAAACGATGCAGACTCATTTACAACATTAATATTATGAAATAATTTTTCCATGTACTTTATTATTGTATAATTAGTATTAATATGTGTTGTATAATTCAGGAGTTTCTTTCTTAGACGTTGTTTTATTAGGTGTCGCTGAGTCAGTATTCAGTTACATATCGTGTCATTATGTATAGTAATATCTCTAAATTATTTATGATTCATCTAATATATTTATGGTATCGTCGGTGGGGCCATTTTAATCGAAGAAAAATCCCGGTAATTTCTCGGTTGTTTTCTCAGTTCGCAAACATTTTTCATGAACAATAAAATAAACAAATTTGGTCTCCAAGGCTAAAAAAAATCCATTTGAAGTAATAAAATATTTAAAAAACTAATGACACTTTTCATACAATTTTTAGAAAATCCTGCTTATTCTTTATAGAAACAACTTGATTCATTTTAAGTTTTAAAAAGTTTAAAAATTAATGTAAAATTTAAAATGATTTTAAATAATTTAAACGAGTTGTATGTTCGGACAAAATTCGCCTATTCGTACCGAAATTTTCGAGCATTTGCCGCAGCCTCATTTAAAACAAAATTTCGATTATTTATTTTATTCTGATTCTAGTTTTTCAAGGAAATAAAAGAAACTTATTTTTGTAGAAATTAAATAATTTTTTATTTCTTATAGCAGCAAAATAGTTTCACGGTGCCGAATGAACCCATGAACCCTTCTGCTAGCATTTTCTATTTCCACGCCTATGGGCTCCGAACCAGCCGGCCAGATGAGCGCTTCCGAGTTTACAATGTCACTTATCGAGCCCATTGTCGAATTCTTAAAAAAAGGGAAGTTGATAACTATTAAATGAATGAAAAGTAAGAAATTTAAATTACATGACTGAATTTTAAATAATATCTAGGATTGTTTAAAATCCGTGCCAAGTTCCCACTGCATATAGAACTGTAGATAAATAATTGGAATTTAGATTGTTCTACAGGTTACAATTTTTGTATAAACAATTTTTTTTAACATTATTGTTTCAGTGGTACTTTAGGGAATTATCATGATAAATTTCAAACATTTATAACTTTTTTTTGGAAAGTTGTTAGTATTTGAAACCCCGTAATTGATTATTCATGCTTTGTTGCTTAAATTTAAACAATTTCACCATAATTTCACAGGGACTTTGTGTCTGGGTGCAGCAAAAATATATTTGAACAGAAATATTGTCTCTAACATGAATTTAATTTACTAAAAATGACTATTAATTATCACACCGCAGAATTTCACACAATAAAACTCCATTTTGCCAGGAAATTATAAACTTTAAAGAAATAGTGTTTACTATAAAAAGTGTGTATTTTAGTTCTCATTTTCAGAACTTAAAAACATATTTCTCTTTCAGATGATATTTTTGAAGATATTGCAGACAGAATTTTTTTCCAATTTGCTCGCCTATTAGTTGCTATTGTGCAATAAATATTCGTCGGAGGGCAAATATGTTTAGACATTTTTTATTCGTCATGCAATGAGCTGATAAAGTGCAGAAAAAAAATCGAAATACGTGTAATGGAAAAGCATTAATCGGGAGTAATTAAAAAATTTATTAATTGCGAATATCTCGAGAACGCACAATCTGCCGAAGACGTACCATACAGATTCGGAATCAGGAAATCATTCTGCATACGAATCATTCAAAACATTTTGGCGACATATAAAATCCGACAGGACTGGGTATGGTGTCTGGACTACTGCCTGTTTACGTTTGTAGTTTCTTGATTTACGGTGAAGTCCACTGAAAGCATTGTCCGAAACCGCTCGTAATTCCAAATAATCTATGTAATCCCTATGAGTGGCTAAACCTTCACTTTTAACCAAATAGTTGATTTTCTCAAAACAAAAAATATCAATTTTCAACTAAAAATGATATCATTAAATTTTCAGTACAAAAATTACTTTAAAAAAATATTTTTTAACCAGAGATCAGTCAGTCCAACTACGCTCGTAAGTCTGAGCGCGCCTAGGGCGCGCGACGATTCGATCTCGCGCTTCGCGCTCGGATATTTATTCTTTGCATTTGGAATGCTTGAAAAAAACTTTAACAAAAAGATCTCTTTTAGATGGCAGTATTTATATGCGTCTTCATATTCTGAATTGTTTACTTAATTAAGTATAGTCAAAGATTAAGTTTCTCAACGCTCTGTAGGCTTTGACGTACACATTCTCATCGTGATACTCGCGTTGCGTGCTCGATTTAAAACACATTTGTAAACAGGTTTTGTTGAATTTTTTTCTCGTAACTTTCGTCCTTTTTCCACAAATTATTATTTTTTTTTCAACGTTATTTTTCACGAATGAAACAAAAGGTACGCGTCCTATCAAGAAGTGATTCTTAACGAAATTGTAGATCTTTTTTGGGATAACCATTTTTGTTAATTCGTCTTCTCTCGTATCCTATATAGTTTGTCTACAAAATGGAATTTTTTATTTTTCATTTTTTTTGTGCAATCAAAATTTGAATTTTTGATTTTTGAAGAAAATTCAAAAATTTGTCATGGTAATCTTGTAGGTCTTTTAAAAAGAAATGTTTTTCTACTTTTGATTTTTTTTCATATCGTGCGTTCATATATGCGAAAATCATAAGGATAAATTGTTTGTTCTTTTTAATACTATAAGTATCCATACATAGAATTTTCAAATTCAGAAAAAAGGGGTCTAAAAAATTTTCAAAATGTGCTCACTTTTTTATTTTTATCAAAAACGGCCGGACGGACAGACAGACGCCATCGTGAAAACCTGATTTTCGGATTCAGGAGGTCTCGAAACCTGGAGATCCGTTGAAAAACTGTGATGTCAAATTTCCGACAATTCTAATACTTTCTCAATCATAAATGATAAGAATGTTAAAACAGAAGATAAACTTTACATCGATTTCAGGCGAAAGATTCTCTGCAACTAAAACTAACTTCACAGGATAAACTTTACACAAATATCGGTTAAACTTTTTTTTTGTTTTTCCATGACAAACACATGTTTTTTAAAAGACGCGAAGTTGGTTAAACAAAACTTTATCGCTCTAAAAAATTTCCTGCAGCAAATTGTATTCTTAGTTTCTTCTGTGTTTCCACCAGGAAGTTGAATTTTCAACCAATAAATAAGATAAGATAATAAGACATTTCCACCAAACATTAATTTTAAATCTTTAAAGAACATTTTAATTGCTATTTTATTACAGGTCTTAAATCAGGAGGGACTGCTGTAAATATAGAAACCGATTACTTAGTTTTATGCAGCTAAAATCCGTACCATTTAAGTTGCAGTTACTTCTTTTTGATGAAATGAAAATTTAGTTAGGGTAGACCGATGCGTATTATGTTTCCATACGCGTACTGGTTATCTTAATAAAACTGTTATTTAATTGTTTCTCACAAGCTCGACATGCCGGCGATGCCCGACATGTCGACACAGTAAAAATAAATACTTGAAGTTACATTCGATTTAATTTCAGATTTTACTTGAATTAAGGAAGTACCTGAATTTAAGTGTGCAAACTATCTTGAATAAAGCACTAACTTATCTTAAATAAGAAATCAGCACTTTTTTACTTGAAGAAAGTAAAGTATCCTCCTAAATTTCAATATTCAGTTCTGAAAGTAAGTTGAAGGCAATATGAAATAACCTGTAAGGCTTTAGTCGCCCAAAATGAAGGAATATACCTTTCCTGAATTTCAGTTTCGTACTACCTTGCATGACGTTCCAGAACGCTTGCGCTACTATACAGCTGGTGGACATTTATTCTAGTCGCATCCTACTCCAATACTCCATGTCGAGTTGGTCAGTGTCGGCTATGTACAATGTTTCCATAATTCGTGGGTGTTTTCGTTTCACGAATTTAAAAAAGTGCTGCAGCAAAATCAATTCCAGTTGTCAGCCAATATTTGGATTATTAAACCCATAAAAATAATTAAATTATTACAAAACTTTTTACTTCGCAACGTGAGCGCCCTTTCAATACATTACGGAACGCAATTGTCTGATATTTTGGATCACACCTGCCCCCAATATACCGCTTTTTCCCATTTTTCCTACTTTTCCTGTATTTTCTTACAAGTTGGAACTCAACTTGTATATTTTCTAAAACGAATAACTATTATATAAGAACAGCTGATGAGTGTCGGTAGGGCGTGAGAAATTCCTGGTTCTTAGTTAGAATATTACCGTTCACAGTAATACAAGAATCTGAATTTCAGTAGGAAAAGGTGGACTTTCAGATGTAACCAAATGGATCATTCGCCAGTTGAAAGTCAACTGATGATAACATGACTTTAGGTAACGCGCTCGGTTGAAAGTCGACTGCTTTATGTACGTAAAATGTACTTTATAGGTTAATTTTAGACAGAAAGATTGTTGACTTTCTGTCAATGCGTGCGTTTGAAATGAAACTTATAGGTTAATTTAAGTCAGCTGATTGTTGAAATTCATAACATTTATGCGCTATCGTTCAGCTATTAGGAACATGGAATTAATATATAATTAAAAATTGAATAATTTTAGGAATTAAATTTTTTTTAATGTGGGCATTGAATAAATTATTTATTCTGCCTAATAAATCAAGTTGTCTTATCCTCCAACTCGATGAGATTAGTAGAAGGAAAAAAGAACTTAATGACAATAAACAAGGCACTTATATCCATTTCAAGCTACCAGGTACAGAACGTGAATCTTCAATCCTTTTTTATATATTTTGTTATCACATGTGTACCTTTATTCGATTTATAATCAAAATCCGTTATAGATCTGAGTACATATATCAAAATAGGAAACGTTGACGAAACAACTACCATGAGCTCAGTGTTGATCGATACTATGTATCCAGCGCTATCGACACCATATTGTATACTCTCAGCTGCTCTCTTGGCTACTCATTCTAAAATCGCCGAAATCCGCCTAAGTGTTTGCGCATCGCCAGATCGCATTTCGCGCACGCCTTTCTGCCACCACAAATTGAATTTCAGAGCACGCGAATGAAAATTATCCCAAACTCAATATACCTGTCAGTTCATTATCATATTACTCGTATATCAGATATGAGACACTGAAGTTAAGTTCCATTTCTGGTTCAAATTAAGGGACTTACTTAATTTAATGCAAAAATGAAATTCATCTACATTTAAAATTCATCATCTTGTATTATTGTGTTAATTTCAGTCAAATAGCCCCAATCAAATAGCCCCGACCTGAATTTTCGGAATCTAATTCCCTTAATTTAATGTTCTGATGTAATTCTCAATTTCAGATTGCCTGTGCTTCTGTTTTTGACACCTTAAAATAAGCCGAATTTTCGACTTAAATTAAGTACTTCTTTTTGCTGTGGAGGCAATAAGTCCGATTACGGTTTTTTTGTGAAAAAGAAACATCATAAGATGTAAAAATTTGACGGTTTGATTGTTCAGTGTTTTATACATTGAAAAGGCTATTTTTAAACATATATGCAGCTACTTTCTGAATTTAATGTACTTTGGACTCAGATTACGTTTAATTTTTACCATTACTTGATGGCATAATATTTCATCTATTAGAAGATTAAATTTTTATACTATAACTATTTAAATTAATGTTGCAAACATTATATTTCCAACAGCAAACCTTGCATTCTTTAGATGTCAGAACTGTTTTCTGCATTATTTTTCTTTTATAACGTAAATTTGTCAGTTTATAGCTCCATTTCTCTGGTGAAATAAATTTTTGCGACACCCATCTCGAAAGTGAGGACCTCTATGACTCTTAAATCAGATGCAAAGTTTTGCAATCCAATATATACTATGCAATAATAATGTATAATATGTAAAATTTATATAATAATAAAAAACGTCTACACTGAAAACCCGCTTTACTGGCCGTTTCGGGGGGACCCAAAATAGCCTT
The DNA here is from genome assembly GCF_010883055.1 of Belonocnema kinseyi. Classification (NCBI taxonomy): domain Eukaryota; kingdom Metazoa; phylum Arthropoda; class Insecta; order Hymenoptera; family Cynipidae; genus Belonocnema; species Belonocnema kinseyi. Next base: position 52,342,202 of record NC_046663.1, read on the forward strand.
CACAGTATGTCGGGACTCTCCAAAGCATAAACAATCAGGGCTGTCTAAACCATTTCTTTTGGAGTTTGGTCTTAAAAAAATAGTTTTTGTTACATTTTTGCCATTTTGGTTTTATAATATCATAATAAACGGTATAATTCGGGTTTGTATTCGAAAATCAAACTTGAATAAAGTAAATACATATATACGTATAATCGTACATATAAACATATCTACAAGAAAAAAGTAAGTAAGCATGCAGAACCACATTATCACTTGTTTTCCGAAGATTTTTCTTCAAATATTCATAACTTTCCACTTTATTTCTTAACTTAGATTCGCGAGCTATCACATCACTGTATGTATTCCGAGTGATAACGTATTTCTGTAGAATATACTTTTTGGTGGCACCCCTGCTTTAGAACCCCTTCATTTAGAAGCTCATATCACACTAAAAACTCTGGGGTCAATTTTGTTGCAGGTAATTTCAAGATGGTGTTTCAACTCTCTCATTGTTGGGGTACGAAACTCTTCGATTGTTTTGGCCACAAAACTGTAAAAATAATTGACAGTAGGTGACGTTTCGTACCCCAAGTCCGAGGAAACGATACATTGTGAAGTGGTACCATTCACACTACCAAGACTAATTTTTGTTGCAGGTATTTGGTACCCTGAAACTGGCGTTAGATTAACACTTTGTTTTTACTCTGATTGATGTAACTTTGCACATCGGCAAAATAAAAATATTGTTAAAAAATTAATGTAAAAAATTGGTTCAAAGCCAATCATACGGCATCGAAAATTTGGGGAAAACTGTCAAAAAAGTGCTAAATACTTTTTTTGATGTTAACATCAAAAAAAGTATTTGGTCAAGTTTCGACTTGAGCTTTAATCCTCTGGCTCATGTTGCAAGTTTCACATTCTTCCTAAATCGCCTATTTTGTGCACTTCCATCACAAATAGCTAGTTTCCCTAGCGAGAATTTCGAATAAAATTTTATTCCGAAACAATCCGAATCATTCCGAAATCAAAATCCGCAACAATCCGAATGTATCTAAACCAATCCGACAAAGTTCTCAATTTCGTATGACCGAAATCGGTTAAAAATGAATCCGACTCAATCCGATCCAAATTTTCAATCCGAATGAATCCGAACTCGGATTTACCTAAACTGATTTTCAATCCAATTCAATCCGAACTCGAATTCACTCGGATTAAAAATTCAGTATATGTATATCAATCTGAGTGAATTATTTCGGATTGATTCGAGTTGATTCGGATACAGATAACGGAATAATTCGGAATGAATTCCTATCCGAAACTTTTGCCAGGGTTGCTATAAAGAAGAATTAAAATGACCAAGGAATAGAAACGCTACTTGCAATGCCGTTTTTTCCGGTGTTCGATCTAGCCCCGGTCTACCCTATAATTACCTAAAAGTGTTACAAAAATTTAATTCAGTTTATAAATACAAAATAAAATTATTAGCCTGCACTTTGATAACATGAAATTAAAATTAAATTATCAGTATCATTTTAATCAGCCGAGTCTTACTCATAATCACCTTTTTTATCGTCACCGATTCTTCATTTCTTTCAGTGATTAATCAGACATAATTAAAGCGACACATCTTTATTTTCTCAGTTGATTGTGCATTGAAACCTTTATCTTGACAGTTTTGCTATGCTTTTTTTCAATGTTGAGGAAACATAATAGAAACACGATCAGAACTGATAGGGCAAAATCTATACGAAAAAGTAACAACTACCGAAATTACGCATCATTCTATAGGAGTATGCAAAAAATCTACTATATTTAAAGTAGATTCTCTTAAAGGGCCGTCCATAAATCACGTAACACAATCTTCCGATAATTTTAGAGCCCCCATGTAATTGTTTTTTCGACTTTTCCCTGTAGTTTTGTGCCATTATGTAACACTAGACTAGACACCCCCGCCCCCTCCAAAAAAGTGTTGCGTAATTTATGGATGGCCCCTAATCCTTATTCAACATTGAAATTTCAAACTGTTTACTTTAAGCCATTCAGTTAGAATAATTCTTGAAACCGTTCATACGCAAATATTATTCAATTTTAAACGTTTAAATTTAAATTTAATATACACTAATAATTACTTTTATACAATACAATCGCTTGAATGGCTTATTTTATCATACAAGTTATGTAAAAGGAAAATTCCATTTAATTTAATTTTCTAACATAAATAAGAAAAACTTAAGCACTTATTGATATCCTACGTCACATATAAAGCAGATAGCTTATTTTTGAGCTGACACAATCATTAATGACAATAAATAGTATATTGTGCTACAGGTGCGGAAAGTAGGCAGTTCCACACGAGTGTGAAGTTAGCTGTACGAGCAAGAGACGACCCGAAGATGAGTCGACGGTAAGTACTGTAAGCTTCACAAGTGTTTCAACTGCCTACTTTTAGCTCCTGCAGCACACGATATTTTTTCAAACAAATACGGGAAATTTTCAATTGTAGTAACAATAAAAAGGAATTTTTTGAAAAATTATGGTAATTTTTGGAAATTTATGGTAAAATTAAAAAAATTAACTAAAAATTCCGGACATTTTTGGTAAATTTATAGAATTTTAGTGTATCCGAAGCTTTTTGGAAGAAATAAAAAAATTCCTGAAAATTTCTGGTTAATTTGGTGAATTTCCTAAAATTTATGAAAAATGGACTAAATTTCCATAATTTTCAGAAATTTATGAAAAATGGGCAAATTACCGATAATTTCAGATACCTAAAAGTTTTCAAAATTTTTGGTAATCTATCGGTAATTTATCAGTCATTTATGGTAACTTATCACTTCGAGTATGTCCAATAACTATTTACTACTCACAATCAGTCTCTCAAGCGTCAAATCATAATGAAGTGAAGATATGATACCGACAGTTCTGGAAAGTAATTCTGACTCGAAATGCGCAAGCGCAACAGGAAGAAAGAGTAATCTTACTCCAAGAGCGCAAGCGCAGCAGCTAGGACAAGTCTTTTTCTAACTGCTTTTTACCACGGTTTCGGAATTGGTCAATTCCCGCACGCAATACATGCCTCGAAAATCGAACTTTTCGTGGGTGTGTTAGAAAAAAACTGTTATATCTAGATTAAAGAAATAAAATACAAAATTACACTTCAAAGCACAAATTTCGCTTGTGTGGCCTATAAATATTAAATTATTATTTTTTCAATTTGTATGGCAAAAAAGAAATGCCGTAGTGCACATTAACATTAAAAATTATTTATCTGGACCACCCTATAATGTTTTATTATCAAATTATTCGATTTTGGACATAAACGCTGAACATAAAGTTGTAAAAGTATCAACGCTTGCAATTTGAAATTGTAGAATTGTTTAGAATGATTTAAATTTAAATTGTTGAAGTTTTAATATATAATGGGAAATTATAATTGAATCGGAACTTGCCAAGATGAAAAATTTTTATTTTAAAGTTTTATAATATTAATATCTTCAATCTGCATTCAATTTAAAAGTAATACATTTTGCTATTCAATTTTTAAGGTCTAATTCATAAAACTCCTACCTGAGATTAAATTAAAGATTAAATTATTCAATTTTCAAAAAATTTAAAATAAAATTTCCTACTTATTAGAACTTTTAAATTGTAGATTGTATCTAGAAGTATTTTTATAGATCTGTAAATAACTTTGCAAAATTAACCATTTTTCATGTTGCAATTTAAAATCATTCAATTTCAAGGATTTCCAATTGTAAACTTATGGTTGATTGCCAAAAAGTTAACCGCTTTAAGTTTCAATTGTCTTCCACTATTCTTTTAAACTATATATTTTTTATAAAGTTATCTCAGTAAAACACTTATATCAAAGCACAATTTACACTAAAAAAAGTTCTAGTTGAAGTTACTAAACGCGCCTGGTTAACAAAATTCTAGTTATTTTAATCCGAAATTATGATTAATATGACTAAAAAATCCTAGTTAATTAACTCTGGTTGATTGATTGATTATGAGCAAAAATGGCGCGTTATCTATCTATACACCAGTGCTACATGAATACTTCCAAACCAAGCACATATTTTTTGGGGGTCTTTGAAAAATATTTTCAAAAATATTAACATTGTAGACAATAAATAAAAAAGTGAATATTCGAGAACTTTGGAATTGACCAAGTTATCTACGTGTATTATATGTAAAATCACGAACAAAATACACTAGTCTTAACGAATAGTTTTAGAAACTGAACGCATCAACAATATGTTACTTTGGTTCGAGTGTTGTACACTGAAGAAAATTGCATTAAATCAAGTAGGCTAATTTACTTGGCTGATTTTACTTGAAAGAAGCAAGTATTTTCTTTTTACAAGGGACCGATTTTTTTGAATCAAGAAAATAATAAAATCAGGACAACTATTTGAATCAAGAATATATTTACTCTAAGCAAAAAACTATTGAGTTAATTTATTCCATTATACTTATTTGCGTGAATTTGAATAAAATATTGCATTAAGAATATTATATTCTCATGCTAAGTAACTAATACTCTAACAAAATGTTTCTTCTTCCAAGTAAATTCATATACTTATTTTGAATACTATTTTAATTGAAACAATCTTCATGTTCTTGAAACGAGATTAAGTTGAAACGAATGTCAGATTGACTTCGAACTTACCTATGTTATCAAGATAGAATCACATAAGTTTTTTCAACATAAGAACTGTAGACTTGATACAATAGACATCGAACACATACTATAAAAATTAATATATTTGTCGAAATTAATTTACTTCTTACTGCATAAGTATTTTATTAAATATAATAATTGACAATATGATAAGGTATGAAGTTGGTTCTTTTCGCCGCTAATAATTATTTTGAAATTCAATAATATATATAAAATTCAAAACATTAGAGCACATAATCAATTTTATTTGTGCAAATGTAGATAGGCTGATACGCAAATCAAATCACTCATAAAACTATTAAAAAATTATAAGTTTATTGCGTCGGTAAGTTTTTGATGGTAAGAATTAAACATTTTTAAACAGATTTGAAAAAAGTGTTTTTAATTTTGAAATAATTATGCAAGACTCAAAAGTCATTTCATCTCTAAAATTATTAAAAGGTTATATATATATATATATATATATGTGTGTGTGTGTGTGTGTGTGTACTGCGTTTATAATTTTTTTCGCTGATTATTTGAATGTATTAATCTACTTAAAATTAAACCATTTCGAATTTTTTTAACCGTAAAACATTTGTGTGGATCGGAAAATGACTGGGAATTTTTATCCTCGATTAAAACGGCCACCCTCAAATTATTTTTGTCTAGTGTTCAAGGTAACAAAAAATCATCCAAACTTAAAAATAACAATAAGATTTTCCTGCTAAATAAATAAAGGAATTCTTTATTCATTGAAGAAATATTACTTTTTTGGATTCGGCTAGATTAAAATTGATTTTTAAAAAGTTAAAAATTTTGTTATGTGAACCTTATTTAATTTAAATTTAAGTTGTAAGACAGTTGTCTTTTGTTTACACACAATTTTCGTGAAAGACCGTTTGATGCTTCAAAACAATATTTCATTGATTCGGAAGTATTTTTTTTCTCAGTGTGCGAAGGACTATCTAGATTCTGTAAAGATCCTATTAATAGGCTCTCATTGGGTTGCCTGCTGATGAACTCGCTAGCTGAACGTGACGCTTTCCCTTGTGCCCTTGATAGATTGCCATTTTAGGGCCTCGATAGAAAATAGGAAATAGAGACAGGGCCTCTTAAAAACCAAGTTATAATTTCTACCCGGCTTAAAGCGTTTTTCAACTCAAAAGTTCTTTATTTTTTATATGCTTTAGATGGTTTTTAAGCGGATTAAATTTTTAAAGAAAAAAGTATTGAGCCCTTTGTAAAATAAGAGAATTGCCATTATTTTCTGCACATTTTAAATTTTAATTTTAGGAAACCCATTCCATATTCAAATCTTTGTAAAAAAATGTTTGATAAAAGAATTCGATAAATTGAAAACTGCGGTTTATGAAAATTTTCGTAAAGCAGAAAGTTATTTTTTGTCATTGATGTTATTAGAGCATTTTTGCACTTGCAACTTTTCTTTATTATTTATTACCTGGGGGACGTTTTTAAGCGTTTTAAATATTTAAAAACAACAAGCATTAAGTGCCTTGTAAAATAAGTAAAACTTACTTCGTTTTTTTCACATATTTTAAATTATTGTTTAAGAAATGTTATTTTGTATTAAAAATTGAGTAAGAGAGTATTATATAAAATAAGAGTTGGATAAATTGAAAACTGCGCATTTTATGGAGAATTTTTGTTTTCTGTTTATTACTTTTAGATATTTCATAACATTTTTAAATATATTAGAGAAAAAAGCATCCAACCTTTTTTGAAATAAGTAAAATTCAATTCTAAAATGTTTCTAAATAAGAAATGATATATTAAAGTCTCTCGAAAAATTTCAAGTGTCATCAGAAAGATGTTTTCTTAAAAGAAACATTGGCTTCAACAACATTTAGTTTGAAGATGGTTGAGGCTCACCATACGACTTCGTACGACACTGCCTTGAAATTCATAGCAGAAATTTTGTTATCGAAATCCAAGTGCTTCGTTAGAGAAGTGGTTAGAGCGCGCGGTTAGGACACACTAGTTCAGGTAGTTTTTTAGGTAGGGTTCGAATCCTCGGGGAGTGCGATTTTTCAAAGCGTGTAGGCGTACGATTATATGTGTAAGTAACACAGTGTGCGCGAATTACATATTTTAATAATTTAAAAAATGAAGACTATATGACAATAATTTCGAAAACAATTTTTTTTTCGTTGAGAAATAGTGTTCAGTTGAGGCACTAGTCTCTTGCTCCGATACTATATATTCTTAGATTCAGAAAATATATTCTTGAAATGTATAAGAAATTATTTCTTGGAAGTAAACTATGTTCTGCAATTGAATCTATCTCTATATGAAGTAAGACAATAAAGTTTTAGAACAATAAAATGCGTTATCCTATCTAAGAATACATTTTCTCAGATGAAGAAAATGTACGCTTGTTTGAAGCATACGAATAGAGAGACGAAATTTTAGCGAAGTGGAACATAGTTGCTGCACTCTGTTGCCGGAAACTTTTTTGTTACATTATTTTCTTTGGGATCGAAAATGTAACATGTGGTTTACCAGAACATCTGGTTAAGTTTACCAGAATATCTGGTTATGTTGACCAGAACGTTTTATCATTAAGCTACCAGAAATTCTGTTTAAATTTACCCAAATTTTTCGTAACATTAACCAGAAAATTGTCAAACTGCAACTTCTGATACTTCAACCAGAATTTATAGTAAGGACATATTTAACATTCTATTCTAGTTGGTTTAACTAAAAATTTTTTGAGTGTATTCAAGTTAAAAAATGTTAGATATTGTTTAGACACTTTAAATAAAAAGTACAAATGAAAAATTGTTAAGTAATATATTAACATCATTTTTTAATACTTAGAGCCACATATATGACATATTGAGTTAAAAAGGATAAAAATAAGAGTAGAGTTTAAAATTTTAGAGTATTCAGAAAAAAATCATTATTTTCCATATTTTTAAATATTTTTATTGGTTCTGCACACATTTTAAAAAGATTTTTGCATTTTTTGTTTCATCATTGTCCACGAATTTTTGTATGCTTTCGGGAATTTTTCTTACACTTTCATTGGGGAGTATTTCTTAATATTTCCACGAGTCAAACGACAATTTCCACTTTTAGTATCAAAAGGTCTAACGTATATATAACGTTCCCCGAAATCCTCATTTACTTACAAAGTTTTAGGATATGTTTGATGAAAGTTAGATAATGTTACTGCTTTAATTAGGAACATTATTTTTCGTAAAAATTAGGTATGATTTTCTTATATTCAGATATTTCTTTTGTTCAAAATTAGTTTTACAATAACTGAAAGTAAAATTATTTTTAATAATTGTACACGTTCCGAAAAAATATCTTACAGTTTTTTTTTTATATAATAAGGCTGCTTCTAGTCGTCCCGAAAAATTGACGAAGTTGGAAAAGGGGATGGGAATTGACTTCTCCGAACGAAGCGAAACAAAGTACATTCGTGATTTTCTTTCAGTTTATACATTGCCAAAACTTAACTATATGTATTCACTCGATTTAGGTTACATTATTCAAAATAAAGAAATTGTTTAATTACACGTAATTGAGTAAAACAGTTTATTCGTATCCTTATGCATCTTATGAAAATATTAAAAGGAAGAAGGGTAAAATGTGACTTTATAATAATTTCATTTTTAATTTTGTTCCAATCTCTCAAAACGTATAACGAAAAGGAAACAACAGATTCGGTACTTTTTGGATAACGTAAGGTAGCAAAACAAAAGTTTCGGACGGGTTCCTGCTGAAAGATAAGACAAAATACCACTTCCGAGATAACGTGTTGTTGATTTAAACCCAAAGAGTTTTCATTAGAAAAAATTTATTTAGTTTCGAGGAAGTACAAGTGTCAGTTGACAATCTCAAAGTGATACTGAACACAAATGGGAACAGGCTCGGCTGCAGACTGCTATATAAAATATAACATTGTTAGTTTCAATAGAAATTAAAATTAAATCCTCGAAATATTGAGATTATTAATGCTTGTGAAAAATATTTTATCAAAAAAAATTAGCCAATATGGAGTAAATTGTCTAAGAATGTTGAGGTCATAATTTCATAGGTTCCAAATATCGGTCCTCGGTAGAAATTAAAAACACAATTTGCACTGCTACATACCAAAAAAATATTCTGTTTCGAGAAAATATACAATTATTGTCAAGGTGTCGCAGTATGAAAAATAATAATTTTAAGAAATACTGATGCTTAAAGAAAGAAAAAAATTATTTCTACGCACAAAATCATATAATAAAATTTCAGTTCATATTTCAATTAAAAAATGTTCACTAAACCCATTATTGGAAAAATGTTGGTTATCTACTTCTGTACACTCCTCATGCATTTGTTACATTGTTTGAAAATAAAATGATTTTTTTTTTTCAATTATACGCACACTCCGAAAAGGCCTCTATTTATATTCATGTAATAGCTATATCTATATTAATTTATATAGAAACACTCTTCCGGTATATCTGAAGATTTTGCAAATATGTATGTCTTTTCCATTTTTCGGCAAACCGTTTTGCCAATTCGACAAAATTATCGACTAATAAGACTAAGGTATGAAAATGATTTTAAATTAGTAGGTATTTATAAGCATGAACACGTTACGTTATCTTTCTGGTATGTGGTCAACGTCAAATTAATTTCTGTAATTATTGCCCTAACTTTTCGATGGATTCCTTAATTTTTATGAAATTTTCCTTACCGTATTTTAGAAAAAATTCCGTACAGAAAATTCCTTAACTTTGAAGTAAATTCTCAAAATTTTCCTAAATTTTACCTTCAGTTTACTAGGAAAAGATCCAAACTTTATTTAAATTCCAGAATTTTTACGAAAATTTTCCTACAGTTTGTTAAGAAAAATTCTGTAACTTTTAAGTAAATTTCCCAATTTTTTCATATGAAATTATAGGACGAAATTTCAAAAATTTTAGTGTTACTAGCTTGCAGAAACTTTTCGGGGAAATCTCCGAAAAATGTCTTACAGTGCGTGCATGGTCACGAATACATACTTTGATTTCTTAATTTTACATTCACATACTCTCTTGGGTTACACTTAATTAAAAGAAAATATTTTAGACGGTTTGAACATTTTTTTGTTTTCGAAAGTCTAGTTGTTTAAAATAGTCAGCTTTTCCGCATCACCCTCATATTTAATTTCGACAGCTGGAAAAAGTAATTGAAACCGAGAAAACAGTATTATTGGCCGCAGCCATACGAAGAAAAAAACTTTCCATTTCATTTGATAGCAGATTGAAGTTGAAAAAAGTGATATTCACAAATTAAATGATACAACAGTAGTTGCAATAACTAGCAATATAGGTTAATTTGTTTTATCAAAGGAAAATATCTCCGTTCTCCTGTCCCATAGACCCGTGTTCAATTCCCGCCAGGGCTGATTTCTTCCAACACGATTTTTTTTTCTTTCAGCTTAAAATAAAATATAAATATCTAATTGTATGTTTAAAAATGTATAGTGCGTGAAGTGAATGCGAATTTATTTTTATTTTGGTCTTTCGACCATGGAATGTTTTCCTATTTTCGATGGGAAAAATTAGAAATGTGTAGAATATACATAGGCAGAATGTCTTTGATATTGTGTTTTGTAAACTTCACAGTCTGTCCTAGGGATTATAAGAAGATTCTTTTGGTATAAGTGCAATTATTTAACCATTTATTTTATATTTCAATAAACATAATAACTTCAGAGTTTAATATTCATAACAGTAATTCTTGCAATAGTGACTCTATATCCTGGCTTGCTATTGTCGTATTGTAGAAAGAAAATTATGCTATCAAATTTTATAATTTTATATTTTGACCTCTAATATTATGGGATAATTAAAAAATTACTCATGACATACTTTGTAAGAAAATTTAAAATTAATTAGAGAGTATTAATATTCTGTTTATTGTATTATTTAGTAAATGCACTTGATTAAATTCTAATTTTTGTTACGACTGCACATAATAAAACATGCCTTGAAGAACACATATCGGCATAAAAAGGTCTCAAAGAGCTTCTGGATACAAATTTTAATCTAAAATTTCGGTGCCAGGATCTAATTTTGGTTTCATGGCGAATTTGACTTAACCATGTAGCTAGTCTGGAAATTGGTTTTGAGTTCAGCAGACCATCTCGGCGCATCAACTTCAATTGAGGTTATTGTACTTTCAGTTCAACCACGTCGATAAATACACCCCAGTGGGTACAGGCACGAAAGGTCCTCGTACAATCGTGCATCCAGCCTGTTAAGTCATGAAATTAAATCTGTACATAATTTCCCATTCAATTCTTAAAAATGCACTCTATTTTGACTTTGTCCTTGATTGTATTCCTCATTTGGTTTGCAAATCCATCTTTTCGTATGTTCTTTTCTCTATAATCGATACATGATTAAAGAAAGAATACATATTTTCATTAAATACTTTAAAATGAGGTAATATTTCCTTAAATTTAACTAATATTTTAAACATTCACTTTTTTCAGCATCTAAAATTACAAGTTTAGAATGAGAAGAGAAACCCTTTAAGTCTTATCTCGCTCGATAGTCGACGCGACAACGCGCAAATTCAGTTATCGAATAACTCATACTGTTACGGTTGGCAAACGAAATAATGTTTTCAGACAGACAGTTTCGAATTCGTGACGCTCTAGTCTATATAGTGTCTCTTAATCGTTTCGATTTTGAATTCAACAGCAGTAAGAACCATTTCATATATTACTGGTTTTTATGAAAATATTTTAAGATTAAAATCCAAGTAAGTGCATTTTGAAACGATAATGAGAAGTAAAAATAGAGCAAGTACACATCGCTTACTATGTTTTGCAGCATTAACGGAAAGTTGAACAGGATAACAGACTGTTTTTTTCAAGTTAGTTATTAACATACGTCACGATTTCTAATTAAGTGCGGAAATATAATTAATGTAATTTCCTTTGCGGTTAATTTGATATAAAATTTTACAAAGCAGTTTATTTTTATTTCTCTTTGTACGGTTTTGACCGTTAGTTTATGTCTAAAAAAGTATTCGGAATAGAAGGTCAATAAAATATTTAAAAAATTAATTCTGGGAACGTTTCGGACCCTGTGTGTTTCCTTTACAAGCTTCTTAAAAAAACTTTTTATTTCCATTCTCAAAATCAAGTTTTTTCATTTTTGATTGATCTTCTACTCCTGATACTTCTTAATACAGTTTATTTTATTCTGAATTATAATTTTTTTTCCTTCATGTTAATTTTAATGTTATATGTTAAAAGTTAATTTTAAAATATGCAATAGTTTTGTACGGCAACTCATAAATAAAGCTTACTGCTTTTTGATCGAACACAGCCAAGTTAGTGTCTAGTTTAAATGAATGAATTGAATGTCAGAATTGATTTGAATGCCGATTAAAACTGCAATAGTGGATACTACATAAACCTTGCATGTAATACTAAAATTTGTTTATGCATGTAAAAAATATAATATAAACGCTCCCCTGTTTTAAAATGTATTCACCTGATTCGGAAAGCATATTACACCATAGTGTCCAAATGACATAGTTTTGTCTCGGAAGATGCATGTGCAGGGTTAGAAGTCAGAGGATATGCAAATTAAAAGGTTCGTTATTCGCAGTTGTTAGTTAGCAGTTATTCGCAGGTGTTCCCAATACACCCATAAAAAAGTTTCTTTCATTAAAAAAAATTGTTTTATTGGCCGCATTTGTTTGATCACAGAATATATTTTGGTTAAATGAACAAAATTTTCCTTTAGTTTAACAAATTTTTTTGCTTGAATTAAAGTTGTTGGTTGAATAGTTTTGTTGATTTAAAAAATATTTGTTAAATTTAACAGCATTTATTGGTTGGACCTGCCAAAGAATCTAAGAGAACATTGTACTAAAATCAAGCAAAATATTTGGTTGAAAGCATTTTAAAAGCGACGGACTTTTGCGAACTTAGTATACGATCACTTACTCCAATTCAACATGACAGTCCACGTTCGAAAGTTCGTACATCAAATTGTTTTCATCTCGGTAAACCTTATAAAAATAAGTGATTGGGAAACAGAATCGAGTGGGATTAAGTGATTATGTGAAATTTCGTTGAGCAATTTTAGTTATTCTTACCAAAATTTGGTTGCGACTACCAAAAAAGTAGTTGGAGTTACAAAAATAATTTATTTGGCTGAAATAAAAAAGTGCCTTAAGAACATTTTGTTGAATGTACCAAAGAATTTTGTTGAGCATACCAAACACGCCGCCGCGCATGCGCTCTCTTTCGATTCATATACGACGAGCAGCTGTCCACTTTTTCAATATGGTGGATCCGAGCGAAAATCCCTCTCTGAATTTTGATCCCCCCAAAAGACTTTAGATTAATGGGGCCTAGGATCTCTTATAGATCTATTTCTAAGCAAATGATTTGAACATTTTATTTTTCGATGTATTTAACCTCTCAAATACTAAAAACACCCTTGAAAGTAATTAATAAAGAACTTAGGAGACATCTCTTAATTAATCACATTTTGACCTATTTTTTTCTCATGCAGAAAATATTTTATATTTTATTTACAAAATATGTTTATTACGTTAATACGTACATTTCATTAATTTAAACGAATAAGTTTGCCCAATCTGCAAACAAGTTTTGTTGCGTCTACCAAACATGTTGGTTAGTGTAACCAAACGCTGCAAAAAATAATTTGGTTAACTCAACAAAACGATTTTGTTGCTTCCATAGCCAGCAAAAAATTTGGTTGGTACAACAAACTTTTCTTCAGTGAACAAGTATTTTCTGAGTGTTACTTGCATCTTTATGTGTGCCTACAATTGCGTGATTAGTGTTTCAAAAAAAAACAACGATGTTTTGAATCAAATAAACAAAGCATCCAGCGCAATTTACATTGCAGATGGCTTGTCGTGGAATTTTCTAATCTTGTGATGTTTATTAGTTTAATAAACTACTAAATGATTCACACAAGATGACACAATTTCGTGGTAAGATATTTACAATGCACATTGTGCTGAGTAGTTTATGATTAAACGAACCACAAGTTTTACTTAAATCAACCAAACTCGTACCTTAAATCAGCAAAACACTTGTTTGAATCGACTAAAATACTCTCTTGGATCGAACAAAATATTTGTTTGGACTAACCAAAAGTTTCACTTGGACCAACCAAAATATATGCTCGTACAATTTATATCGGATTAGGAAGCTTCAGTGCTTTAATCAAAATTTAGTAGTCTTCTATTAATTCACCCTCACAGCATGAGACATCGGCGGAATATTCCATTTATTTCCCAAGATATCCTGGATATATCCCAGAAGATCCTAGGGACATCGCAAATACTATCGTACAGGGCGGAAACCTCGATACCCTTGGAATGTCCCAAGGATATCTCAGGTTATCCTATTACTGTCCCAATGTTATATGCCAAGGATGTTCCAAAGATATCCCAATTCTATCATTTAATTCATTGCTGGAAATTCAGATATACCTACTGCCAATTACATCTATATTTAATCGTACGCGGTACATGTTAGTTGTTTTTTATCATAAAAACTGTTTTTTCCGTTGAAAAGTGAGATCTCTAAACTGCGCAATTTAGAGGTTACAGATACAATAACAGCAAACTTTAAAATTTTTAGAAAGGCACTTGTTTTTTATTGTAAGCAGGCAGTTATTGATTATGAAAATTATTCGCGGTATTAATTTTTTGCTCATTGTACTGAGATGGGATTTTGAAAGAAACCGAATATTCGAGATTTGTACAAAGTGTTTTTTTTTATCAAACGGATGTTTGTGAATCTTGATGTTTTTAGGCATTTTACATATTTTAATCAAAATGTATTTCAGAAATATTGCATTCAATTACCAAAATTGTGCATATCCCACACAGGACATTAAGTGGATATCGTACGGGGCAGAAATCTCGATATCCTTGGAATATGACACGGTTATCCCGGAAGATTTTTGGGACATTTTTCAGGATATCCCATATCCTGCCGAGATATCCTAGAGATATGCGAAGGATATAATTTTGTGGTGAGGTCCAGTTCAGAGAGGAGGAATCAGACTTTGATATACAATGCAAAAAGCTATGCTAACTTTCGTTGCGTATTTTTTCCCTCCGATCTTACTTTAGCCATTGCCGGAGCAACTTCATGTAATTTTAGTTGTTTAACAACTCAATTTAAGTCCTTTTTGACTAATAAATGCTGCATTTCAATTTTGGCTCAATATTCGAATTCGAAATTGATACTTCAGAATTCAGTGTTAAATGAAGCCTTTGTTTGAATTAATTCGCGTTTTCGAAATTTCATAATTTTTAAAAATTAAGCTGCACTCCGTCTATATATTAGCACCCATCCACACAGATGTACCTACGGGTGCGGGGACTGTCCTCTGCACGAGGGAGTATCAGAAACTACGAACTCTCCTCCCTATACGAAAAGTTCCCAAAGTTGAACGAAATAATTTTGACGAAATCGAGATTTGAAATGAAGGTTTCCCAAGAAGGAACTGTATGCGAATACTGACCTTATGAAAATAAACAAAATTATTTCGAATGTGCCACACGCTGTATTATAAAACGGCATTATCAATTTGAACGTTAATCTTGAACAGTTCTTGCAAGTTTTCGCTTTAATGATATTATGCGTTCAGTCGTACGTATGTCCTTTTCAATCCATAATATCTATATTTTTTTAGGGTTTCGTAGAGAACCCTTATGCAGTCGGTAAAATGCAAATACGCATAACAATGTAAGTCTTTTAACTCAAAACGCCCCTGTTAGTAAGCTTAGTACCAAAAATATGAGCGTACTCACTTCGTCTTTTGCATGAGGTTGTGTTTCGTATGTCTACACTGAGCAAAATGTTTGTTTGAATCAAACAAATACCAAAAATAACAACATTTGAGGGTAATTAATTTTTAATTAGATATCTTTTAAATTATAAAATCTAATTTCAAATCTACACAAATAAAAAAACTTTTTTAATTTGTAACACGATATTAGAATTAAAAATGTCTAAATAAAACATTCAAAATTATTAATTGAATACTGCTCCGTATTCAAAATGTAACTATTTTTCTATAAATTAAAGTCAATTTTAAATCCTGCAAAATTTAAAAATTACAAAAAGCATCAAACACTGAACCTCGGCCATTCCAAAGTAACGTATGGGACATTTGCACGCAAAAAAACTGGTAAAATCCTTATTTTAAACAACGATATCTTGTTTAAGCTACGCTACCTGTAGAAAGATGCATGAACTTGCAATTTTCCAGATTCTAAAATTCTATTAAAGTGGATAATTTTCATGTTATAAAATGAAAAAGAGGGTAACGGATGGGACTCGTACGGGACTCATTTCCAGACTTACTTTTCCTTTCAATCAGAACTCTGCGAATTGAGAATAGTTATAACACCAATTTGTTTGTAATGGATTTATCTTTTGAAGTTTTCTTTTTATATATGTCAAGGTCGAAAATATGTGAATTAGAATTTTGGATAAAATTCTTCTTTTAGGTAACGGATGTGACATAGCAAGGTAGCGGATGGGACATGTACGATCAGGAAGTTACTTTAGAGGCTTCACAGATAATATATTTTCAATATGAACTAAGAATTGAAAGGAGCAGGATTTACAAAAGTTATCAAAGTTTTAAATCAATAAAAAAATTAATTTTATTGCCAAAAACTCAGAGTTAACACGTTTATTCTACGTACATTCATATCCACATCTATAATGTAGCTGAAGTTCAAATGAACGAAATATTTTGCCCCATTTTTATTTTATTCATCAATATTGTTCCAACTACATTTTAAAATATGCATTATAATTCTGTTTCAATAATAAATGAATTCCAATATCAATGAACAAAGATTTTAGCCATTTTTATAGTTTACATAATTATCAGTCAAAAATTTCGTTCATTCGAACGTTCGGAACTTCAGGTACATCATCTACATCTATACATTGTTTATATATTTTAAATTAGGCTTTCCATTTTTTTTATTAAATCAATCTGACGAACAAAATGAACATTTTTTTATATGACCATAGTTAAAGATGCTCCAATATTTTATAATACAAAGGAAAATTTATTATAAACAAATTATCTGTTTTAAGTATTTTTTCTACGATTTTCCATAAGTTTACGTTTTTTTAAAAGTTATATTGCAAGAAATTTGGATAAAAACAATATAATGATGAAGAAATTTCTTCGTGAGATTATTATTGTTAATACTATAAATAAATTTAATAGGCAAATGCATTAATCAGGCATTTTTCGACTTTTGCGACATTTTTGACAACTTTTTTGTTGTTAATTACCCAAATAATGCTTATGCTTCTTGAATTTGTTTAGAACATTGTAGAATTTATCAACTAAGTGTGAATCTTAAGGAAATTATCATTAAATTTCCAATTAAAAAGACTGACATCAAACAATTCCACGTGACAGATACCCGAATAATGCATTTATTTGTTAAATTCATTTGCAAAAAATCATGAAATTTATCAACTAACCATGAATCTTGCAAAATTTATTATGAAGATCCAAATAAAAAGTATAAAGTCGAAAAAAAGAATTTTTCCTTTAATGCATCTAATACAATAATGCATTTGTTTAAAAAAGCATAAAATTGATCAAAAATAATAAATGTTGCTTAAATTATAATGAATTTCATAATTCAAAAAGTTGACATCGAAAAAACGCATTTGTTGATTAAATTTGTAATTTCAACAATAATTATCTCAAGAAAAATTGTCTTCATCATGTTGTTTTTATTAAAATTTCTTGTAATATAACTTAAAAAACGTAAAACTGTGGAAAGTCGTAGAAAACATTCTTTGAACAAATTATTTGTTTATAAATTTCTCTGTTTGTTTATTATATAATATTGGAACATCTTTTATGTAATTTTACTCTATGAAGCCTAGGTGAGTTCAATAATTTTCTATTATTGAGGAGCATCTGGAGTGTCAAACTATTTGGGAGAGTTTTTGTAACCAAACTTCAAGAGCTTCAATAGCGAAGTGGTTAAAGTGCACGGTAAAATACAATAATTTAGGTAATTTAGGTAGGGTTCAAATCCTCGGCGAGTGGAATTTTTCAAATCGTTCAAGAATGCGATTATTTATTTAATAATGATAAAAAATTAAGATTATGTAATAAGTTTCAATAAAATATATTTTTAAATTATTGCTGTTAAAAATATAAATTTAAATAATTGATTTTATTTAATTGCTTAAATTTCTCAATTGTATAAATTGTTAGAAAAAATTAATTGTCGTCAAATTACCAAACGAATTATTATTTCTGGTTTTTAAATTTTATTTTATGAACATCTGTCAAATTCAAGATTTTTAACCATTAACAAAAAAATATCGATAAATTCATAAGGTCGATAATTCGAATGTTCGAGGTTGATTTGAATTCTTCAAACGGGCACATTTTCTCCCCTCGGTGATGACTCCTTGTCATCACACATTAGAAGGCGATGGAATTTAATCACAGGGCGTCAAAAATTCCTGTTGCAGTTCTAACTTCTGCTACACGAACTAGGTTATCACTTCCAGTGAAAACTTCTTCAACAATATCTAATGGCCAGGATGCTCTTCGCGTATTATTATCTTCTATTTGAACAATTTCTCCTTTTTGTAAATTTAATTCTTCGTTTCTCCATTTTTTTTTCGATTAAAAATTGTTGGTACTTATTCTCTTAACCACCTTTTCCAGAAAAGATCTGCTAAGATTTGCGATACATGCCACTGTTTTCGTGAAATCTCATCATCTTTATAAAACATACCGGGAGAGACGATGTCAAAAGTGTAGCTGTGTAAAATATCATTTGGTGATAGACTTGGTGGATCTTTACTGTCTACTGAAGAATAAGTGAGTGGACGACTGTATACAATGTATTCAGCTTCTGCAAATAAAGTCATGAAGACTTCATCTGTAGGATGTCTTTCTTTTAAAATTCCATTTATAGCTCGCTAGAAACTTCCTATTAGGCGTTCCCAACATCCTCCCATGTGAGGAGATGCTGGAGGGATGAAGTGCCAATCAATTTTGCTATTGGTCATCTCGTCTTTCATTCGATCTTGGTCTAAATTTTCTAAAGCGTTGAGTAACTCTCTGTTGGCTGATTTTAAATTAGTTCCGTTGTCCGACCACAATGTTTTAACTATTCCTCTTCACGACAAAAATCTTCGAATGGCCATTGTGCCGGAGTCTGTTGTTAAAGATCGGGCGATTTCAACATGTATTGCTCTAATTGTAAGGCATGTAAAAAGTACTGCGTATCGTTTCTCAACTCGCCTTCCAACTTTTACATACAGAGGTCCGATTTAATCCATCCCGGTAGCCGTGAATGGTTTCTCATGAATTATAAATCGTTCTCTTGGTAATAATCCCATGACAGGTTGTGAGGATTCAAATTTCTTTTCTTACAAAACATGCAGTTAAAACAAATTTTTCTGACACAGTTTCGAACCTTGGTAATCCAAAATGATCTTCTTAATTCATTAATTACTGTTTCGGTTCCTTGATGTCCATTTCTTTCATGATGATATTTTATCATTTCTTTTACATACGGGTGACCTGCATCTAAACAGATAGGATTTTTTGCTCAGATTTTAAGGCAATCAGCATGTTCGAATCTTCCTTTGATTTTGAGAACACCAATTTCTTTGCCAAATTTTAAACAAAGTTTCTTCAGAATTCCGTTCTTGTTCTCTTTTTCTTCTGTTATGTTCTTCAAATCTTGCGGGAAACATTACTTTTGAACACATTTCCACCATTCTTTTTCAGCCAATTCCAGTTCATTAACTTCCAAAGATCCTAATTTGCGATCTGATCTAGGCAATCTTGTATTATTGATAAATCTTTTTATCCAGGCAGTTGTTTTAAGATCCTTACCCATGAATAATTACTTTTTATTCTAGGCAGACATTCAAAGTCTTTGGTTGTGGTGACCAAACTGATTACTTCTTCTGATTTGTTTGGGATTCTCGGCCAGTTGTGTTCAGGAGAAGACAAAAAGTTTTGTCCCTTAAACCATCTGTGATTGATATTAAAGTCAGAAATTTGAACGTCTCTTGCGCAGCCATCAGCTACATTTTCTTTTGTACGGACCCAATGCCAGTCAGTTCAAAAGCTTCTTGTGTTATTTTCGCCAATCGTATTCCTAAAACTGCTGCCATCAATTCCAGTCTTAGTATAGTCAATGTCCAAAGTGGAGCTACTCGTGCCTTTGACGAAACCAATACTACATCTACTCCATCCTTATCGTGAATTCTGAGGTAAACTACTGCTACATAAGCTTCCTCACTGGCGTCGCAAAATGTGTGCATTTGTATAGATGGTGATTTTTCTAACTTCACTGAATATTGTCTGGGGAGTTTAATAGTCTTGGTTGTCATCAATTCTTGAAGTAATATTCTTGCCTTCACTGTGATAGGTGATAATAAAACCTACTGGATCGTATACTGACATCGCTATTTTAAGAACTTCCCTTTTTGTAAGTATTCTTAAACAATTAATTAAATCTTGGTTTATTTTGTTAAATTTTAGAGAAAAAGTCAGGAAATCTTTCTCTGCACTCCACGTAACTCCGAGAAATCGTTGTTCATTCTTCTTTTCAAGAACATCAGTCAACATGTCTTCCGCTAGTAGATGATTCGGAATGCTCTTTATGACAGCTTTGGAATTACTAACAAAATTCCTGAGTTCGAAACCTGATTGATCCTGGACGAAGATTACATTTCGAATAATTTTAATGGCTTCTTTTTCAGTTCGTATTTCTTAGCATTGCAATTCTTCACGAATTGTGCTGAAAAGGGACAAGATGCTGTCCCAAATAAAATTACTGCCATTCGAAACATCCTGGGTTCATCTCGAACCTTTAAATTTCTCCAGAAGAAACATTGAGCGTAGCTTTGTTCATCTTCAATTTTAACTCGATTGAACATCTCACGGATATCTGCAGTGAATGCTATTTTATGTTGTCAGAATTTAATGACAGTTCCAAAAAGTGATACTAGCCAGTTTGGACCAATGATAAGATGATCATGCAATGATTTTCCTTGGAATTTTGCTGCTACATCAAAGATAAGTCGAACTTTGTTTGGTTTGTTTGGATTAATGACCGGAAAGTGGGGTAAAAACCATATTTTCTTTCTGTTAAGAAGTTCTTTTCTCGCAACGGTACAGCATAATTTTTGTCTAGAAGTTTTTCTATTTCAGAACAATAACGAATTCCTAGATTTTTGTCCTTGATCAGTTTTTTTCTAAACATATAAGTCTATGTAAAGCCATTCCTTTAGTATCCGGTAAATCTGGATCATCTAATTTCCAAGGTAATTTCACCTCGTATCGTTTGCCGATTTTTCGTATAGAGGAATTAGCTATATTTATAGCTCTTTCTTCTTCCATGGTTTGGGTTTTCTTTACTTTTAGTTCAATAACTCCAAAATTTTCAATAGCAAAATACTTTTTGACTTCTTCGTGGAGTTCCTCCTCTTCATTAGTATGGCAGAAGAGTATAACTTCAGGATTATCTTGTCGATGCGACAGCTATCCCATTGGTCCATGGATAAGTCCATCCAATTTTCGTTTTTGATAGAATTGGTGCATCTTCCCATGGTTAGAGAACTTGTCTTGATACTATAAGAGAAGCATTATTTTGATCAATTAACATCATTGGCTTACCTCTTTGGATTACAGATGCATCAACCTGTTTGAGATACGGATATTTTTGTATCAACATATCAATGTCCCAATTTTGTTCAGGTAAGTTTAGATCCCTCATAGTTCCTACTTTCTTGAGATCGAAAAATGTATTGCTGTTTATTCCAGCCGCTTCAGTATTTGTAATTATTGAGTCTTCATCGTAACGGTATATGTCGCCCGTCCATTTACAGCATAACGGTAAGTTTGGATCTTTAAGTCCCAGACTTCTAGCAAGATTTGCATTAATTAGTGATGCAGTACTTCCTTCGTCTAAAAGAGCAACAGTCGAGACTATTCCTGCAGGTCCGCGCAATCGTATCGGAAGAATTTATAGCATAACACCTTCTTTTTCTTCTCCCAAGCACATTACTACTTAATTTCCAGGTTTTTGGTCACCGATTTTATGAAGAATTCGGTGATGAAATTTGGGACAGTCATTGATTCCACAAGTTCGTCGTTTCTGACACTTGTCTGAATGTTTCTGAAGACAACAATAGCACACACTGGTTTTTTCTGCTATCTTCCACCGTTGTTTGGAATCTAATTTCTTGAAGGTTGCACAATTTTCCAGAGAATTATATTTTTCGCCGCAGGCTTTGAATGTGTTCTTTTGTTCGCAAAATTTTCGATCTTTTTCTATTTATGTTTGAGTTTGATTTATTTATGTTAGAATATGGGAAATAGTAGGAGTATCAATTATTATTGTGATCTGAGAAATAATTTCCGCCATCTTCTGCGTCCATGTGGAGAAATCGTTGAGAGTTGCTTGATGACCTTGAATATTGCGATCAATTAGATAATTTCCCCATTGAGTGGTTATATGCAGAGGTAGTTTACCCAGTAATATTGACAGTAATTGTTTCTTGCTAATGAATTCGCTGTCAATATTCTCGACTGCAACGGTGATATTTCTTACAGAGAAGTTGAACTCCTCAAATTGACTCAAATCTTCAAATTTTCGTATCTTGCGAGCAGTTTCCAGTAATTTATGTACGATACGTTCAGGATTTCCGTAACTTTTGTTCAATATATCTATAAAGATATCAGGATCCTTTGCAGTCACTGAAAGCATATCAACCTTTCTTCTAGCTTCTGCGATTAAACTTTTGTCAAGTCTTAGTAAATTTTCTGGTTTTGAAAATCCACACATTTCCGAAGATAATCTACATTGAGATCAAAAGGCTGGCCATCTCAATAAAGAAGAGCCATCAAAGGTACCAAGGTGATTACCAACGTTTGACGAGCAAGCATTCGGTTCATATTTCGAGATAAATTTTCTATCTAGTTATCAACAAATTCTAGTTGATGAATATTTGCAGTCTTTGATCTAGATTCTTGGTATTCGTTTACATCTTTTGATACCTTTTCTGATTCTTCTCCTGGTTCTATATTTTCTAACCATTCGTGGACAGATTTTCGAGTGTATGCGAGACTGTATTCACTAAAATTTCATCTTCACTAGCTAGAACTTCTTTCTCTACGTTTACAACATCTTCTTCGATTTCCCGTAAACTTTTCGCTAAAACAAATTCAATTTCTGAGTTTAAATCATCATTCTCACTTGAAGCCTTTGAACGTGTTTGTAAACTAGCTCGCACTGCAGTTGGCGTTCTTTGCTCCATTTGATTTTCATTGATAAAAAAATTAAGAACATTTTGAATAACCTGTTCTGGATTTAATTCTATACTTAATATACTAGCAATTTCGAGTGAGCGATCTTTGCTTACCATTGATTCGACGGTTCTGACATGTTTTTCATAGTTTTAATTTGTAGAATTTTTTGCTAAATATTTGAAGATTTCACTTCCAAGCAATTTCTCTACTATATTTCCGTAGTATTGGGATTAAATCCGGCTCGAAGGACCATTAAATGTCGTCAAATTACCAAACGAATTATTATTAATGGTTAAAATCTTGAATTTGACACATGTTTATAAAATAAATTTTAAGAACCAGAAATAATAAATCGTTTGGTAATTTGACGACATTAATTGCTGTCGAAGGTTGGGCAGACATCATCTCAATAGATGGCCCATATATGGGACTAAATGTCGGGCCGACATGGGGATCATTTAGCTGGCTGGCCCGACCAGTGGCGCACAAAATTGGACCGACCTTTCGACGGTTGGCCTGACCGTGGGCCAACGGTGAATTCACACCTGGATTGAATATTCAATTATATTATATAATATAATATAATAGTCAATTATTATTATAACATTAAGCCATATTCGTTTTATAATTATCCTTATATACGTAAAAGCAGGAGCACTTCCCGGTTAGAAATTATAATTTGGTCCTTAAGAGGCCCTCTCTAGATTTCCTATTTTCTATCGAGACCCTAAAGTGGCAATTCATCGAGGGCGCAAGCGGAAACGCCACGCCAAGCTATCGAGGTCATCAGTAGGCAACCCAATGAGGACCTATTAATTGGGTCTTTACAGAATGTAGAAAGTGCCTCACACACTGAGAGAAAAAAATACTTCCGAATCAATTTTGATTCAATTAAAATATATTTTTTTAATTATTAAAAAATTGATCATGCTTTAAATTCTGAAGTGTGATGCTATGGTTGCAATAGTAAAAAAAGTTTAACCAGCACTTTGTCATAATCTATTACCAGAAATTTTTGATTCAAAGAAGGAAAATATTAATACAAATGTAAAATACATTTTCTTTGCAAAAGTTCAATCTAAACATTTTCGACACCTTTCTGAAGCCTCTGACAAACTCTCCTCCGTTTTGCCGTATTTTTATTGACATTCAAATTCTTGTTACCGATACTCCGCACGTTATTCTAAAACTAAAGTAATTGTTAAATTTGCCTAGAGAAACTTATTACTAATAACTAAAGCAAAACGCAGTTTATTAAAATCTCCACAAACGCCCAGAAGCGAACGCACGCACCCGCACGGTTAAGTCGGACGCCTAATCCCCATAGCTACGATGCCACTCTAAGTGCGATATCATAAATGCTGGACGGCATTTATCCGATACTTAAGAAATTAGGAAAAGAGGTTTTTGAAACTCAATTTGTTATATATGATTTTCAAACGTACTTAAATGATTTAAAATTAAATCGATCTTTAAGAAAAATTCTTTAAAAATTTTTAAGACACCAAATGTTTTAAATTTTTTCAGAAAAAATGAAATTTTTAAAAGTTCCCATCTCGGGAATTTTTTCCTTTTTAAATTTAAGTATAATTAAGCATAAGAACATTAAATTACTTTCTTGCACTCACAGCTGTATTACCCGTTTTACCTGTCGAAGGCTTTACAAGGTCCCTTCGTGAAAATAATTATTTAATAAAAATTATTTTTTAAATATATCTTGATGAATAAAGCCTTTTACTTACTTTAATTAAAAGAAATAGTGCTAAAAAGTGAGTATATAAACAATTTAAGTCAAGCAGCACAAGACAGTAACCTGTTGAGGGCCAGCAGAGGGAAAGCCTACATGCTTTCAGCTAGAAAATCTGGCTGCGGCCTGGTAAAAGCCAATGTTTAGTTTAGGCATAGAGAGGCAATTTCTACCCGATTATTCAATTCTAATGTCAAATTTCAGTTAATTTTATAATCCTTCTTCTCATTTCTGAATTAAAAAATCTTAAGTCAAATTAATTAGAAATTAAGCAGTTAGTGAAGTGTAAAAATAGGTGTGGGGTATAGATTTGAGATTAATCTAAAATTCCCGTGATGCTTACACTGAGAAAACGAACCGTTAACCGAGCTGGATAAATAGCTCGGTTAAAGACACATTATTTAAAAAGAACAGAGTAATGGCTGTAAGTAATCATGTGGTTGTTGCTATCACAGCCGAGCTAAAACGGTTAAAGTCAAATGATAAAAAATAACACATTACTTGGTTGACAGAACCGAGTTTGACTGCAAAATTTGAATGAGTAGTTCTTTGCTAAAATAAAAAGATTTTTTCGGTTAAAAGCAAACAAATGTCTCGTGATAAATTTTAACCAAGCTGCACCTAGTAGTTATATTTTCACAAGCAAACTAGTCACTTTTCATACAACCAATATCCTTGTTATTTTTTCTCAAGGATATTGTCTGTTTTTAATCAATCAAATTTACTGGGTTCTTTTTTAACATTCTTAGTAGCTGAATCTAAAAAATTGAAGCTGATAAGTTTTAAACAAGTGCTTTTGAACTTGGTAAAAGTGTACCAAGTTGAGTTGCGAGTTTTTAACCGAATAGAGATATAATTTTAGCAGAATTGCACAGGTGTTGCAGTAAGGACAGTCGAAGAGACTGTTGTCTGCGCAGTTAAGAAAGGAGCCATCGCTAGCATCGTTGTTAGCGTCATTTCGTTTCGACTCCATTCTTTTTTAGTTGTGATTGGTAGGATTCAGTTTCGCGTCAAAAAATAGTTATGTGAAATGTGTTTTGTTATAATTCTCTCCCAATATTATTCTAAAGTGCTTACCGACATCATCCGTACGACAGAGATGTACATTATCAGAATGAGAGAGAGCTGAAAAACGACCTTAACCTTAAAATAATGCGCATGCATAACTTTTTTATTTAGCACAATAAACTTTGTTTGTTATTATGCCTCAAAAACAGTCGAGGGACGTCCGTTATGATATTTTATTGTCTCTCCGAATTCTTTTTTTTACTGAACTGTACCCGATTGACCACACGACAAAGTATCACATGCCCCTAAATCGAAAAATTATTATTTCTGACACGAAATTTTTGAATAAATTAGTTGATATTTGTAGTACATAATTAATTATGTTTAAGCAATAAACATTATTATTATGTAGAGAATTATTTTTATATTGTTATTATGGATATTATTATAATGAATGCAGTGAGAATGCAGTCGGTTGAGACAGCCAAGTACATTGGTTACTGTAACCGAGTATGTTAGTCAGCGTAGCAGAGACAGTCGGTTGCGACAGCCAAGGGCATTGGTTCCTGTAACCGATTAGGTTAGTTGGCGTAGCAGAGACACTGGGTTGTGGCAGCCAAGTACATTGGTCACAGTAACCGAGCAGGTTAGCTACCGCAACATAATGAGGTTAGTTAACGTAACAAAGTAAGTTGCTAATTTTAATAAAAAAATTCTAGCCAATACAACTTGGTTAAATTTTACAACGAAGTTTTCAGGTGCTATATTAGCAGTCTTACTTGGCTATTTTCAGCAGAATTTTAGTTATTTTCAACAAATATGTTCTCTCAGTGTATTCAAACAACAATCTCGTGCCACAAGAATATTCCGACCAAGGTCGCCAATCAATCTTCCTAGCAAACACCCCAGGTGAAGAGTTTTACAAAATCATCATGCAAAGCTGACTGTTGCATCATGCATTTCTTATAAACTATTTGTGCTTATAGAGGAGTCACGTTAGACGTTAGAAATGAAAAACTAGAAAACACGGCGGCTTTCCACTGATTTGAATGAAACCTTTTGCATTGTGTTGCTAAGAATATGTGATCGAAAGTTAAAAAAAATGTTTTCCACTAATTTTTATTTATTTGTTTAAACAAAGATTTCCGTAAAATCGTTTTAAAAGTTGAATAACTTGAAAAAATGCAGTCCTAAAGCCACAAAAATAGTATTTTTATGTATCTAGGGCTCAAAATAAATTATTAATACTTGATACACATATTCCTTAATGCATTGGTAGATAACATGAAATAAGTTAGACTTGAAGGGTAAGACCACCCTTAAATTGAGCAAAACTCCCGCAAAAAATGCTTTTTGACGTTTATCTTGGAAAGGGTGCATCGAAAACAAATGATTTTTTAAAGAAAAATAGCACTTATAATTTACAATACGAATGCTGATATGAATTTTTCCTCTGAGGGACATACTTTCTGACACCCCTCAAAGTAGGGGCTGAGTTGTACCGCGCAGGTGGAACGTTCCTTCCGCATCTATCTCGAAAGGGGGTCGTTTTTGGACAAAAGTGTATATAACTGAAATTATCCATAATTTTCCGTTCTACAATTTAAGTCTTATACAATTTGCTCAAAAAACCATCTTGTTTCAAGATAAGTCATGGAATGAGCTTGCCACTCACGAACTGAAACTCACCCTCTACTTTGAGGGTTGATTATTCAAAAGATATGACCCGCAGAGGAAAATTTTATACTAGCATACTTATTGTAAATTATAAGTACTATTTTTCTGAAAAAAAATTCGTTTTCGATGCACCCTTTCCAAGATAAACGTAAAAAAAAATCTTTTTTGGGAGTGTTTTCCTCTATTTAAGGGTGGTTTCACCCTTCATTTCAAGTCCAACTTATGTTATCTATCAATGCCTTAAGTTATATGTATGTCAAGCATTAATAATTTATTTTGAGTTTTTTTGTAAATGTTAAAAAAATTGACCGCCATTTTGAATTTTTCGCACCTGAATTTATAATTTGCAGTCCCAGATACATAAATATACTATTTTCGTGGCTTAAGGACTGCATTTCTTTCATTTATTCAACTTTAAAAACGATTTTACGGAAATCTTCGTTTAAACAAATAAATAACAATTAGCGGAAAGATTTTTTTTTAATTTTCATTGCACATCTTTAGCAAAAGAATGCAAAACCTTTTATTCAAATCGGTGGAACGGTGCCGGCGTACCTAGTTTAAACCTTAGTTTTAGTTAACTCCTCTATTAAGGTATTATATGGATAAAATTGTTGTCTCTGAATTTTTTTGAAATTAGGACTCTAGATTTATTAGACCGTTATCTAAAGTTTGGTCTAGTTAGAAAAGGACAGAGCATTTCCAAGTTGAGATAAGTAAAATGCAAAATCGTATCTTATGCACGTAAGGCCTATCCCAAGGTATTGAAAATGTAACATATTTTAGCATAACACCTAAACGGTTCTGACCATTTTTTTTTCAAAAACTGAGAGACGGTAGAAGGACGCAATACGGAGATTCTGTGAAAATTTCAGAATTTTTATCTATTTCGTTTATGAAGTAGAGCCCTGAAAGTATAAAAGAACAGAGAGGTCCCATAGGTTAGACACTCTCTTACGGATTCAGTTGATCGACAGAGAAAATTGAGCAAATTGAATTTTCACAATTCACTGTTGTATGTTATACCGCACCGACTTATAATATCATTGGCCGCTTATGGCGGACTGGGGCATAGCATACTTTTTTTGTACTGGTCCTTGATGTCAGAGTGGGGGCTCTTCCTGGCTAATTGGCTTACTGAGTCGATGTGGAATAAGATAAAATACACCAGTGATAGACTTCGCTGTCTAATTGTAATTGAATGCCATGGAAGAAATTTTGTCCAAAACGTGGTCGTAAGAAAGTATATCATAAAAGATCTCTTAAAAATTTCATTAACTTTGATTTCGAATGAAAACTTTAAATTATATATATATATATAAAATGTTTTTTCGAAAGTTTCGAAAACGCAATCTTAACGTAAGATTTCCATTTTAAGCTACTTGTTTGTAACATTTTTATCTAACCTCAGTTAATAAAATGTTCCTGGGATTTACTGTATTATTTGTATCTTAAGTGTAAGCAAGAATATATTATATTAATATATTATATTTATATATTAAGGTTAAAGTTCTCAGAATAGAGTTTTTTGCATTTCGTAAGAAAATCAAATGAACTTGTTTTAAAAGTAATCAATTTTTAATAGTTTCCCTACATTCATGTTCAATACAAAGATTAAATTAAATGGCTGGGCGCCTAAAAGTCCTAAACGGCGGGACCCGTTCATTTTTCGGAACGGATAAAATTTAAGAAAGGTAAAATTTCATAATGGGTTATAATACATAATGATAAAACTTAGGAATACCAAAAATTCGGAAAAAGGAATAAATCAGAAATCCAAAACTCTGAATAGTATTTATTCGGAAACC
>NC_046663.1:52371539-52385182 GCF_010883055.1 Belonocnema kinseyi
ATTTAAATTCACTGCGATAAACATTTGTTTGCTACCATAAATAAGCAATTATACACCTGCTAATAGGTATATTTATTAACAATTCCGAATTTTTCTACTTTCTGAATGTTTCCTCTCCGTATATGTACATATTCCTAATTTTTCACCCACCTAATTTTAACGCTTCTGAATTTTCACCCATTCCGCTTCTTTGGTTTCCGAAGAAATACCTTTCAGAGTTTTGGATTTCCGACTTATTGCTCTTTCCTACTTTTTGCTATTCCTAAGTTTTACCATTATGTATTATAACCCATTCTGAAATTTTACCTTTCTTAATTTTTACCGCTCCGAAAAATGAACGGCCCCCTAAACGGCCGCGCCTAAACGTCCTGCTTCCCTTTGCCGCCTGCTTCGCGAATTGATTTTATACATCTCACGGCATATTTTTAACAAGCACTTGACGTAAATAAAAGTAACAATAGGGTTTCAATGTGTTTGGAAAATTAGATAAAAACTTATATAATTATATTGGAATTGCTTAATAGGAATTTGAATTGAAACATATGCAAGCCTGCCAGAGAGTCATTCCTACCAAGCTTGCCTACATTTTCTTTTAAAGTCACTTTTCGGCATTCTTTAAAGATTGATCCAATGAAAATCAAATTTTAAATTCTTAGGGCCTGAAATCTGAATTGCATTTCTTCAAATGGAAAATTTACAAATTAAATATTCTTGTAAAAATTAAAAATGGTTTGGTTACAAATTGAAATAAATCAATAGAGGATGCAAGAAATATTTTAATGTCCTACTTACGATTACCATAGGGATATAGAAGGATTTTTTCTGCTTACCTATAACATAAAAATAAAACATCATATTATTATCGATATGAGCTTTCAACTTAAAGTTAAAGGATTGTACATTTTATAGGATTTATAGGATTTTTTTTTAATACTACGAAACTTCTTCACACACACACACAAAAAAACACCCGAAAAAAGGTAGTTCAAAAAATCGATTAGATTAGATCAACAAGGTTGAGCATTTTAAAATTCTTCTGTTTATCTATTTTTCAATTAAGTGTTTTATTAGACAAAGTTCTGTTAAACAACTGAAAACGACTAATATGACACACAAACTTCTTATGCACTTTGCATGCTTTTGTGCTTGCCAAATACCTTCATAGTAATTTATTTTCAATAAAAAGATCATGAGTTGTTCAAAATATACTGAAAAATATAATTTAGTTAAGAAATATCAAACTCCGTGTTTTATTTTAATTTTCTAAACTTCTTAGTTTTTTAAAAAGTTTTTTTATCAGTTAGAAGTTCCAAGGAATTTAAAATAATAATTTTACTACCTCATAGAGGAACCTTTTTGTAATGGTAACAAGCTGAAACAATTTTCATTTGTTTAACTGAACGTTCCTCAATTTAAAAAAAAAACGTCCAATGCAATTTTCTAAAGAATTGTGCGGATGCATGTGTGTGAATGTTGCTTTTTTTTAAGACGATAACTTCAAGAAGGTTGCAGATAAATTGATGAAATTTTGGAGGTATTATTTTCACCACTCATATCTCAAAACTGAAACAAGTATTTCCAAATATATTTATTACCTTTTTTTTAGCACTTTATATTATTTTAAAAACGAGGTTTTTATAGTCAAACTTTTTTCATAACATAATTTAAAGTCGAAGCACC
Source organism: Belonocnema kinseyi (assembly GCF_010883055.1). Lineage (NCBI taxonomy): Eukaryota > Metazoa > Arthropoda > Insecta > Hymenoptera > Cynipidae > Belonocnema > Belonocnema kinseyi. The sequence goes on from NC_046663.1 coordinate 52,373,220, forward strand.
AATCAAGAGATTCCTTGACTCGAAACGAATCTATTGACCTGTAATATTAATAAAATTTATTGAGGGGTATGGAAGTTACGGTCATGTATAAAATTTGGATAATCGAATTTTAGGGTTTTTCAATAATCAAATTTAAAGTTCATGCAAGAATAAAAAAGTCTCGTTTATTCGAGAAATTTTTATTGGCCTATCTGTAGTTTTTTATTTTCCCTTGCTCTATGAGGAAACAAAGATATTTTTTGCTAATTAAACGTAATGAGGAAGTTAAGTGTTCATCAAATGAGCGCCATGAAATTGTAAATATAAAGTAAAAACACCCGAGATTGAATTCATAGTTAGTTTAATATGCTATAGCTATAAAAGAAAATATTTAAACGCCCATAATAATCAATATGTGTAAAAAACGTATTCTTTCCATTTTTTATTCCTTAGATTTGTTTTTTTAAAAGTTATTTTAATGTCTAACTCATCTTTTCAAACTCATCTATATAAATATAATTTTTTATAAAAACAAATATCTGAGGTATTTAAAATTTTTTCAACATTTACATATTTTATTCTCTATAAAAATGGTGAAAATAACACTTTTTATCATACGCATTTGATAACGTGCGAAACATATTAGTTCTTTAGATGATTGTTGGTGATAAACATTTAGTTTTGTAACAAAACAAATAAATAAACTTGGTATTTTTTTAATACGTTTTTTTTCTTTTAAGCTTCAATTTCTGTTTCCAAAACTCCTCTTTCTAGTTAATGTTTTGTCACGTCGCTCTGCATCGCCTGAATATTCCCAAGCCATTTTCTACTTTTTTGGTAGAAATTTTACTAGAATAATGCGTCCTATAAAAAAAAACACAACAGAAGTTTCCATGTTACTCCATACATGAAACATAAAAAATTCTGGGTTAGAAATAAAATCCCGTACATTTTTCACATCAATGACATTCCCGCTTTTCTCATATGCTGCGGACTCCCTGTTCTCGCCAGTAAGCAATTTTTTAAAAATAAAATGATAAAATAAATGATAGTGGTAATAAAGAGAATATATAATTTGATTAAGCTTTTATGTTCATAGCTCACTGAACTAGATTTTTTAGAGTGATTAAAAGCGCTCCTCTTTTTTGGAGAGTAACCTTGGATAAGAAGAACCTATTTTCTCGTCACCAAGATATTTTTATCCCAGAAAATTTCGCGTGGAATTAAGCTTGGCGACAAGCTGAATGAAAGAACGGTACTACTTGAACGATTTGTGGATTAAGTTTGGTAGACAACCGGTCGATCCTCTTAAAGAAGTTGTGATTAATAGTCTTAAGTAACGGAAAATTTAAAGACACGCATCTAATTCTGTCCCAGATTTCGACATTTGATACAATGTTAACTAATGGTATTAAGTTTTTCAGAAGAGCTCTTAAAATGTAATTGCATCTTGTTCTTATACAATAAAGACTAGGCTAAATTTGTAATTACATTAAGTTTAAACCTAAAAGAACATTATGTCAGCAAAACATGTCAGCTGAGGTCAGCAAATTCAATCAAACGAAGTTATGTTTATAGCATAATTTACTTAAAATACAACGATTGTAAATAAGTAGAATAATTTTAAAGTTTGAATTATATGTTCAATCAATTTCAAATTAAAAGCATCATATATGAAAAAATTTAAGTTCAAGACGTTCAAACTTAGATATAGCATTTCATAATAAAGTAATAAAAAAAAAATGGTTTCAAATTAATATTTTGAACATGTACCTGAAGTTCCGAAAGTTCAATTGAACGAAATATTTTTTCCCATTTCTATTTTACCCATAAATATTGTTTCAACTGCAATGTAAAATATTCATTATAATTATGTTTTAATAACAAATTGTTCCAAAAAATATATAACAAACATTTGAGCACTTTTTCTGGTTTACAAAGTCATCAGTAAAAAATGTTCATTTAAACGTTCAGAAATTCAAGCACATATTTTGAACGTGAAATTAGGACATTCAATTAGTTTTAAACCAAAATCTTAAAAATTGTAAAAGAACATCTTTTACTTTTAAATTTGATAAAATTGTAAAATTCTAAATTGAAATAATTTAAAATTAAACCACTTTGAATTGCAAATTTTTGAACTCAGGTTTCTATTTTAAATCTTTCAAAATTGTACAACTTCAAAATAAAAACTTTATATCTTTATGTCATTCGTAATCATAAAATAAAGAATCTACTTAATAGAGATAAAAAAAGTCTTTTATGTCAACATTATTATTTTTTATAAGCTGTTCAGAAAAAATCGAATGGCCAATAATAGAGACCGATTTAACATTTAAATGTTTTAAATTGTATAGTTGTAATTTAGGTTTTTCATAATTCTAGAACGTCAATTTAAGTAAATTTAAATTCAAACCTTTCAAAATATTAGAGAATCTGCAAGTGAGAAAAGTTTCAAACGTTATAATTCAAAGTAGAAGTTACAAAGAATTCTTATTTGTAGACTTAAAAACTTATTAAATTCAGAACTAGTTGTAACTCTACTATAATGTTATCAAATTCAAAAATGGAAGACCAGTTTTCAAATGAATGAGTGAAAAAAATGCCAATACCAAGGAACTTCAGCCTGCATATTTCTTGGTCTCCTCAGAATTTAATGAAAACAGGAATTATCTTTGGAGATTCAAATTTCATATCAGAAAAAAACTTTTCTCTGGTTATGAAGATGAAAATACGATGAATGACTTTTTAATCATGCTTTTAGCTCATAATATGCCGTTAGATCGGCAATACGCGGAAGCGAAATTACGACAAAAACGAGTAAGTTAAAATATCTACATTTCCATATACAGGTAACATAGTACAAATTTTTAGAAACTTAGTAGAATACTAGATAGGATATGAAAATTATTCAAAAAGAGTGAAGTTGCGTAAAAAGAGTTTGTTGGGGAAACAAGCTTTTTTTAGTAGACATGGTATTGATTGCAACAACTACTTCGATGGTAAAACAAACTACCCAGTTATGTGCGACAACACACTGAAGGAAATAATTAGACGGTATACACGCATAATCTGTGATTATTCCAACCATATTGTATTGCTCGCTCAGCTACAACCATACAGATTGGCTACTTTAGGCATACCATTATGATAACTTATTATACCTATGCCAAGAATATTTATTCGTGGAGCATCCTGAATCGTATTCCTAAGTTATATATTTGTGTGGCTGAACCTTTCACATCAGAGTTGGCGAAATTTATTTAGAAGATACAATAAATATTTTATTGTATATACCTTTTAATAAAAGAAGCCCTTAAAAGAAATCTTAAGTGATAAAATCGCTGATAAAAGTAGGAACTTTGATTTAAATTTTAGATGTATTTTTTTTTGCCTTTAAACCTTTAAGCAAAGTTATCGACACTGAATTTCTCTCCCACGGTTTCAAAGATTTTTACCATTATAAGTTTTTCATTTCAGTACATCAATGATGCAATACACAATTAAATCTACCATCAGAATTAACTAGAGACCAATAGACCAAAAAAGAATCTCAGGTTGGTCATAAGTCTTTTGCTTCTGTAGCCATAGAATAGTTTCGTTGTCCGACAAAATTGTTTTCACCATTTGAGAGTCTACACTCAATCAGAAGATGTATAGTAACATACGATATTGTTATTATATTGAACTTGAAGGTAAAATTTGTCAAATAGGCGAAGATCTTTTGTAGAGGTGTCACCGACCGTTTCTACTCGTTTCTTTTTAGGTTTGTCCATTTACAAAAAATTTCCTTTTCTCGTTGTGGAAATTGCGAACAAGGACAGTGCCAATGACAGTATGGATCGAAGCTGCTGAAAACGTGGTTACCTAGTCGGAAGTGTTAACCGCAAGTTTCATCGAAGCAGTTTCATCGATAGATAAACATTAAAAATAGAAATAAATTATTTATTTAGAGTATTTAATTGATTTTGTTTCTACATATTTTTTAGGCAATCCCATCAATGTTTATGATGAATGGATTCGCATTTGAACAATGAAAAAATATCTAATCGACAGGACGTAAGGTCAGTTACACCAGCCCCCCCCCCACTCTTAATTTTTGAATTTTCTATAGCCCAGTGAGAAAAAATTTTGCGCCACATTGACAACCGAGTTATTAGCGATCGAAATGAGGGGGGGGGGGCTGACGTCATTTTTCTAAACTAATAAAATTTGTTCAAATTCATCATACTTGTCTCTCATAACTTCAAATGCGCTCAAATGCGCCACCACTAAAAAATTTTGCGCTGGCTAATTAACAAAGATGTCATATTTTGGATGGAGGGGGGGGGGGGCAGTGTAACGCAGGTGTTAAATCCTCAACAGTGATTTGCGATATGAAGTTCAAGACATGGATTCTTTCAACTTCAAATGCGCTCATATGGCATATAATTTTTTTTGAAAATTTTGAAAATTGCCCAAGATATAGAGGTAACAAAATTTTACGAAGTGATGACCAACAAAATAAAAAGCTTGTAATCCGCATTGAAGACGGGAGTTTCTTATGGGGTTTCAAATGCGTTCATATGCGCCACTTTCGAAACTAACAAAAAAAAAATCAAACCCTTAATTAACACTTGCTGCCGATAAACTACCCGATGATATCTCCACATAACCTAAATTGCAGTATAAAAATATAAAATTGTCTCTTCGTATAGAATTTCAAATGCGCTCATATGCGCCACTTTCAAAATTGACAAAAAAACAATAAACAACCCCCTCATTGTCAATTGTTACGATTCACTATCCGATATCTCCAAATAAATTAAATTGCAGTATAAAAATTCATAATGAACTCTCCGGATAGGATTTCATATGTGCTCATATGCGCCACTTTCAAAATTGACAAAATACCATAATCAACCCCCTCATTTTCAATTGTTACCGATCCACCGCCCGATGATATCTTCAAATAACTTTAATTGCAAAATAAAAATTTATAATGATCTCTAAATATAAAATTGTCTCTTCGGATAGTATTTCAAATGCGCTCATACGCGCCACTTTCGAAATTGAAAAGAAATCATAATCAACCCCCTCATTACCACTTGCAACGATCAATTATTCAATGATGCTTTCAAATAACTTAAATTGCAGTGTAAAAATTCATAATTATCTCTTCGGATAGGATTTCAAGTGCGCTCATATGCGCCCCTTTCGAAAGTGGAAAAAAGACCATAATCATCCCCCTCATTACCACTTGTTACGATTCACTATCCGATATCTCCAAATAAATTAAATTGCAGTATAGTGAATTTTTAACCGAATTGAGAAAATAGGAGATTCCCAACAAGCATGAAGTTGCTGCGCAAGTGAATCTAGCGTGGTTATTACAGGAGTTGGGAATCTGCTAGTGTCCAACATGTTTAATACATTGTGAACACTCCTCAAATTAATATCCTCTACACCTTAAATTTAGGAGTCATTCACGCTAGATTCACTCGCGCAGCAACTTCATGCTTGTTGGGAATCTCCTATTTTCTCAATTCGGTTAACAATTCACTATTTTTAAATCAGGGAGTAGATACTCCCCAGTGATTCTTTATCATTAGATTTTCATAAAATGTTATACAACAATTAATGTTTTTTGGTGTTAACAGCGTGGGGTAGATAGATGATACGTTGTAATACTGAGGTTGATTCAAGTTTTTTCTTCAATTTTTAAAGTGGCACATATAAGCCCATTTGAACTCCTATCCGAATAGATAATTCTAAATTTTTATACTGCAATTTAATTTATTTGAAGATATCGGATAGTGAATCGTAACAAGTGGTAATGAGGGGGATGATTATGGCCTTTTGCCACTTTCGAAAATAGCGCATATGAGCGCATTTGAAATCCTAACCGAAGAGATAATTATGAATTTTTATACTGCAATTTAAGTTATTTGAAAGCATCATTGAATAGTGGATCGTAGCAAGTGGTAACGAGGGGGTTGATTATGGTTTTTTGTCAATTTCGAAAGTGGCGCATATGAGCGCATTTGAAATACTATCCAAAGAGATAATTCTAAATTTTTATACTGCAATTTAATTTATTTGGAGATATCGGATAGTGAATCGTAACAATTGACAATGAGGGGGTTGTTTATTGTTTTTTTGTCAATTTTGAAAGTGGCGCATATGAGCGCATTTGAAATTCTTTTTGAAGAGATTATTCTAAATTTTTATACTGCAATTGAGGTTATGTGGAGATATCATCGGGTAGTTTATAGGTAGCAAGTGTTAATTGGGGGTTTGATTATTGTTTTTGTTAGTTTCGAAAGTTACGCATATGAGCGCATTTGAAACCCCATAAAAAACTCCCTTCATCAATGCGGATTGCAAGCTTTTTATTTTGTTGGTCATCACTTCGTAAAATTTTGTTACCTCTATATCTTGGGCAATTTTTAAAATTTTCAAAAAAAAATTATTTGGCATATGAGTGCATTTGAAGTTGAAAGAACCCATGTCTTGAAATTCATATTGCAAATCACTGTTGAGGATTTAACACCAGCGTTACAGTGCCCCCCCCCCTCAAAATATGATATCTTTGTTAATTAGCTAGCGCAAAATTTTTTAATGGTGGCGCATTTGAGCGGATTTGAAGTTATGAAAGATAGGTATGATGAATTTGAAAAAAGACAATCAGTTTAGAAAAATGACGCCCCCCTCCCATTTTGATAGTTGATATCTCGGTTATCAATGTGGCGCAAAATTTTTTCTTTATGGCGCATTTGAATCCCCATAGAAAACTCCCTTCATCAATGCGGATTGCAAACTTTTAATTTGGTTCGTCATCACTTCGTAACATTTTGTTACCTCTATATCTTAGGCAATTTTAAAGATTTTCAAAGAAATGTGATGGCGCATGCGAGCGCATTTGAAACCCCATAGGAATCTCCCTTCATCAATGCGGATTGCAAACTTTTAATTTGATTGGTCATCACTTCGTAAAATTTTGTTACCTCCATATCTTGGGCAATTTTCGAAATTAAAAAAAAAAAATTATGGCGCATATGAGCGCATTAGAAGTCGAACGAATCCATGTCCTCAACTTTATACTGCACATCACTGTTGAGAATTTAACACCTGCGTTATACTGCCCCCCCTCCAAATTTTATTTTTTTGTTAATTAGCTAGCGCAAATTTTTTTATTGGTGGCCCCGTAACGCCTGACATAACTCCTACAGTTTTGTGGCGCAAAAATTTTAATCGGTGACGCATTTGAGCGTATTTGGGACGCAATTCAGTGCTTTTAGAAAACTCAAAAATTAAGAGTGGGGGGGGGGGCTAGTGTAACTGACCTAGGAACGTAGCTTTGGTTCTATCTCCATTGTTATAAGTCAGAATATCGGTTTTTATGTGCCATCAAAAAAATTATTCATTCAATACAAAGTGGAGAAACATAGTATCGCAATTCAAAATTCCTGTTTGAGTCAGAAGTTCAACATACTTTTTTAACAAAATAATTAAATTCTGCTCTCCGAGATGGTAAAGGATATTCATGAGGAAAATGCACCTCATAAATGTTCATTATCCTTCCAACTGAACAGCGATTGTATTCAACTCGTGAAGCATTAGTTACCAACTTCTTTGATCTATGATGACCTTCCAAGTACTGAAGGTCATGATTTCCAGCACCCATTTCAGTAAAAGCACGCACAATGATTATAATCACGAATTAACAAGTTTCACACAAAATCAACCAGTAATTAAGATAATTATTTAAGAGGCATTTAAAGCACGTAAGCAGAAAACACCTCCAAAGGAATCCACTTTTAATAAGTAGCGACATTTTTCGAAGAACCTATTTTTCGCTTTGGCCACTTCTACATTTTATTTACACTCAACGCTCAACTCTGGGCCGGTATCGGGCCTGGGCGGCCCAGAATCGGATTTTTTTTTATATCAACATTCAGGACCGTAAATATAATCTTTAGCCGGGTACAGTATGGTGCAGCAGTGCCAAGAGAAGAAAAATGTAAAAAAAACTTCTGATACACAACTTTTACGTTAAAGCAAACACGTCATAGAACGCTGATAGACATAATTTTAAAAAATAATTAAAGTACAAAATATGATCTCAATAATCATAGGAATAGATATAATGACTTGATAAATATCATTTGCAGGGTATGTAGCAAAGTTGTAAGCATAATGGCGTATTCATGTGCAAGAAAAAAATGTGTGAAGAAAACCATAAAACCCATTTTTACCCTTCGCATGATTAGTGCTGATTATGGACTAATTTGAGCCCGTAATCCCCAATTTTGGGTTCTTATTTTTTGTAAAAAGTAGCGTTTGCGCTAGCTTAACGTTAAGCTGGCCGTACATTGCTGCAAAACATACTCAAAATTACTTTATGGGCCAGAAACAAAAATGAAATAATTTTGTTGGTGAAGGTGTTTACATAATAATGGTTTACAAATAAATGATTTTTTAAGGTGAATTTTCTATAAAATCATTTTTAGTACGCTTTACAGAAATCTTCAATCAACTTAATGTTAAACTATTGCAAACAATATTTTCTACAAAAAATAAGAGCCCAAAAATTTGGACTATGGGCCCAAATTAGTCCTTAATGAGCCCTAAATTATGCGAGGGGTAAAAATGGGGTTTATGGTTTTTTGTTCACGTATTTTTTATAGCGTTAAGATGGCACAATACCATATATAACAAAAAAAGGGCTAAGGAAATATCACACGACTTTCAGTCAATGATATTTCAGGAGCTTTAAATGAGCCTGAAATTATGCAAGAGAAACGAAATGAAAATATTTTTTTTTTTTGAAAGTTGTTTAAATAATAATTGTTTGAACAATTTTTTTAATTTCCAATATCATATCCGTCGAGCCCTAAACGAGAACTAAGTTATTCTATACGGTGAATTTTCCGTAAAATCATTTTTAGTACGTTTTGCAGCAATGTTCGGCCAGCTGAACGTTAAGCTAGCGCAAACGCTATTTTATACAAAAAATAATAGCGCCAAAAATTTTGGACTATGGAGCCAAATCAGTCCTCAATGAGCCCTAAATTATAAAATAAGTTACATCGAGATACCTTAATAGTGTTGTGCCAGCGTAACATACCTCCTTAAAAGGGTGCAGCAGATAAGACAGAATAATAATTAAATTAATGAAGAATCAAAATTCCATGAACTGATATTGAATTTCATGAAACTGAATTTTTAATTAATGTAAGCTTAGTATATGTGAAAGGTTTCGTTCTCCGAACTCCCTCTTCAGAATATTCATTAAGTCGCACACTTCACAGGGACGCAAGTATATTTGGTAGTTTATTTGCTAATGATGGAAAGATCGATGAAGAGATAGGAAGGAGTATAAACGAGGGTAGAAAGGTTATTGCCAGGGTAGAATCCATTGCCTGCATAATGTGTGCGGTAAAACGATTATAAATAAAGTTAGTGATGAAAGGATTCTCAAAGAATGTGGTGTAGAGCAGGTACTATCCGACAAGAGTGAAAGAAATTTGTAGGGATGGTTTGGGCATATTGAGATAATGAAAGAAAAACTCCTGACGAAAAAAGTGTCAATTTCGGTAGAGAAAGGGTAGTCTATCCAGAGGCAGACCGAGGAAAAAATGTTGGGGATGTGTAATTGAGACCCTAAAAATGCCACCACAATCAGGAGCTTATATGAGAAAATCTATAAACGTAAAGGAAGCTAAAGAGGTATGTCAGGACATAAAGTGTTATGGAAAATAGTTTATAAGAAGCGCATGATGAAGAGTATCAGTGGAGTGAGACTAGCCTGAAACAAAAGACCTCGGATAATAATGGACCCTAGTGGAGAGATTTACACAATGACTTTGTGAAACTCTTAGAATTTTTAAAATTATATTTTGTTCAGGAAGCGTTATTCTGTATTGAAAACTGAGTAAACCATTTTATATTACATAATTATAAAACAATTGGATCAACTGAAAACTGTTCGTTTTATAAAGAATTTGTAAAGCAGAAAATGGTTTTTCGTCATTAAGGTTAATAAAACAGTTTTGTGCTCGACTTTTCTTTACACTTTTCAAAATATTTTTCTTACTAATGATAATAAAGTGATTAATATTTAAGACGAAAATAAACTATCAAACCTTTTTTTAAATACGTCAAATACAAAACTAAAATCATTTTTTTACATATTTTGAATTATTTTTTGGGAGCATTATTTTGCATTAAAAAGTTAATAAAAGATTATATGATATTATTTAAAAAATGGATAAGTTGAAGAGTGTACAGTCTATGTAGGTGTATGTACAACAGACAATTTTTTTCTCATTAAGCAAATTGAGTCCTTTTTTTAAATTGAAGAAAAAGTGTGATGTTCAATTCTTTGTGTAATTAACGTCTAGAAATAAGATTTAGATTATTTTGTTTCTGGCTTCTAATTATTTGAAAAAAAAACCTAAAAAAATTTCGGAATTTCATTGCAAGCATTAAACTTATTAACTGTTTTATAGAAAATAATAAAGATATCATGATAATTAGAACTAATAAAGAAAATGACAGTTTTGATGGATAATAATGATTATTTGCATAAAATGACAATGTTACTTAACGATCCCGAAAAATATATTAAATTAGATTCTGATCTGATAAAAACTTAAGAAAAATACAGAACAAAATGTTCAATCGGATTAATGGTTGGGAAGAGTAGGAAATTTCTCAATCCTAATATTGTTAGAAGAGACCTTACTGCAACTAATTCAAATCTAGCTAGACTTTATGACTGCCTAAAATTTATAAACCACATTATCCACTTAGATGTGTAGTTTCTTCGATTAATACTCCTACTTATGTCTTAGCCATAACTCTTAGCAAAATAATCTTTGATTTCTTACCTACGTATCATTATTCACAAACATTTCTTTTGAATAGGGTTTACTCATTATACTGAGATACCTTTAAATGGATTTAAAAAAGGCATTTTACATCTTTTAGATACTACCATTTTCACATTTGATGATGCTCTTTTTAAACAATCGCTCGGAACTCCTATGGAATCTCCCATCTCGTGTAGAAATAGCCCGGTTTGACCCGACCAGAAGAAGGTTTCTGGCCAGAATCTGACCAGGTCAAACCGGGATACTATTTTGTTAATTGCCCGGCAGGGATCTGACCGAGTTCCCACCGGGACCCAGTCGGGCCAAAAAAGGTGCATAATAGAAGTAATCATAACCTTAACAATCATAACCTTAAAAACATCTCAAGAAATATCCACAAACGACAGCCGTAAGTGGGTCGCTTGTGAATATCTGACAGTTAAAAACAAATTTTTTGTGCTTAAGGTGTTTATTTTTATCAACTGAGCCCCTGGATGCAATAACTAGCTGAGCGCTCGAAAACGCGTAAAAGTATTGTCTGCGCGGTGACATTACGAGTCAAAATCAAAAGCCCGAATTTGGAAAAATGAAAAATACTGCTCGATAGCTTTTTAAAAATGAATGCATGTACCCGTTTAAACTTTTTTCGTAAACATTATAGTTTCCGTTAAAAAAAATAAAAACTGATGATTTTTGAATCGAAAAATCCATGTTTTTCAAAACTTAAATCGCCGCTGAACAACCATTTTTCAACTTATCAAAATTTTTTTTTTGAGTTCTGTTCAGGAAGGTCTAGCGTTGAATACAGTATCAAAAAATATATCAAAAGTTACTATTAATTGAATGTTTTTTTAATCCGAATGAAAAACCATGTTTTTCGACGTTCGTGTTTGAAATGTATCGAGGAAATTTTCGATTTCCACGAGGTATTCGCGCTTATCGTAATCTTAAGCGTATTGTTGAACTTTTTGGAAAGTTTGAGCTTCCTCAGACTAGTATTTATATAAAACCTAGCGGGTTAAACACAAACGTGCAGCGCGATGTGATTGAGTTTCGCACGGGCGAGCTCCGCAGTGTATACTTTCGCTAGTACGATACACTGCGGAGCTCGCCCGTGCGAAATTCAAT
>NC_046663.1:52385282-52408218 GCF_010883055.1 Belonocnema kinseyi
TTCGGACTTTTGATTTTGACTCGTAATGTCACCGCGCAGACAATACTTTTACGCGTTTTCGAGCGCTCAGCGAGTTATTGCATCCAGGGGCTCAATTATGAAAGAAAAATTAAACTAATTTTAATTGTATGGTTTCCCACTTTTGGTTCTGCGGTTCCCAGACTGGCCGTGACTGCGAAATCGTTGACCAACTTCTTTTTTATTTTCAAACATAGTTTCCCAGTGAAATTATACTTATTTTTTGTGATACGATTTTTGCTTATTTTTAATGTATCTATGTATTATCTTGAATAACCAAAAAACGTAATCAGAAGAGAAATAACTTTTTCCGAACGAGGTTTTGAATTACGTTATCATGCTTACATGTAATAACGATTCGGCGACTTCCGGAGTCTTTAATGCTAAAAACGCAGTAAAAAGTCAGTTGAAGCCAGGTTATCCTTTAAGAAATTTGGTAAATTTCCCAAAATTGTATCAAATTTTCTAGAGCAAGCGGATTATTTATAACGGTAAGTGAATTATTTTATTAATAAGTAAGCATTATTAATATTCTTCAACGTTAATGTTAAATCAATTTTCTAAACCGGTTTCATAGGTTAGGATGTCACGTGAAACCCCTGAAATTTATTTTATCTCTTGTAAAAAAAACTATGCAAACTAAATTACGCTTAAGATAAATTTGTTATGCAATTTAACTTTAATTTCTTACAGTGCAATTTCTTACAGAAACTTAAGGATCATAACCTATATTTTAGTACTTACATTGAATCAATGTTTGTAGTTAATATATTTATTATTATGAATGCAGTTCTTAAATTGAAATTCCAACATTTTTTTACAGGTGGAAATAAGTGTTGACAAATATTCTTATCTCCGCCAGTTGGTAGAATATGTTTGCTGTGGTAAAAAGACTCCAGTAATACGCGATCGAGGACCTCAGTCAAAAACCGGTCGGATTCCGACCGGGTCACCCTATTTGTATCCTGAATCCGACCAGCGCAGCGTGACGAAACCGACCAAAATCTGACCGAGTAGCCTGACCAGATTCCGGATACAAGCAGGGCAACCCTGCTGGAATCCGGCCCGAATCCGGGCATAATTTCTACACGGGATATCGACCATATTATCTGAAATAGTAATGCAACATTTAGAATATTAAACCTTCTTAAAAATTGACTTTGAAATTAAATTATTACGTTGATGATTCATTCTTAATTATTCCATTTCATAAACTCGAATTTATACTTTCTGTTTTCAATGTATACAACCCAAGATTAAAATTCACTTTCGAAACGGAAAATAATAATTCTATAAGCTGTTTAAATCTTGAAATAATTAGATTCTTATAATAGTATTATTACAAATTGGCTTCACAAAAAACATATTGAGGTAGATTTATAAATTTTTTATCAGACCACCCTGTCCAACATAAAATTGGTGTAGTTAATTATCTAGTTTATATGGCTATTTTCTTATATAAGTTTAATTTTCTTGATCATAACTTGAATACAGTCCGAAAGTATTTATTTTATAATAACTATCCTAACGCTTTTGTTAATAAGCATATTCATAGGACGCTAAAAGAATTTGAAACTATGGGCACGGAGTTCATGTTGATACAGAGGATAATGTTGAGGTAATTATTGTAAAAAAGATCATATCTATCCCATTTTAGGAACAATATACAATAATATTAATAGACTTCTAAAAAATTATAACATCAAAACTATTTTTAGAACTAAGATAAACTTGATAAATATATTAAAATAGGAACACAGAAAAAACTAAGAATAAAATTTGTTGCAGGAAATTTTTTAGAGCGATAAAGTTTTGTTTAGCCAACTTCGCGTCTTTTAAAAAACATGTGTTTGTCATGGAAAAACAAAAGAAAGTTTAACCGATATTTTTGTAAAGTCTTATCTTCTTTGAACGCTGTATGGTGATTTTCAGAATTGCTTGTTCTTGCGTTTTTGTTTTGTCTTATGTCTGTGAAACTAGTCGTTCACTTAGAATAAAGTTAAAAGATCAGGACAGTATCAGACTAAATGAAAAGTTTCATAGATCCATGCCAGCAATTAAAACAAAAAACATTCAGGTGATTCTAATGACATATAAAATGGGATGACATTGAGTTTTTACATGAGCAACCTAATTATCTTAAAAGTAATTTTTTCTGAGATGGTATATGATGATAATCGACTATTTATGCTACTTTTTCCTTCAAGGATTAATTGTTTTTAATGATCTTTAACAAAATGTTTACAATTGTTTTTCTCTCATCCAAATATTTTTGCATACCATACTATTTTTAACAATATCATATTTATTTGTTTTCACTGAAAATTAAATAAATACTCATTTTTTTATTATGTATGTAAAAGATTATTAGTACAAAAACGTTCCTGCGTTCCTTTTCCTTCTTTCTCACACTTTCACTGTATACACCTAAGGATATTAAGGCTATTAACAGATTTGTGCACTCCACTGTTTTTTATTGTTTATTTTTATGTTAATATTTAGGGGTCGCGCAAAGACCATGAAATTTCCCATCCAGTTAAATCGCGAAGTGAACGTATTTTCTAGATGTTATAAGGACTTTAGTTAATGATAACAATCAAATAATTTGTTTAAATAATTTTAAAATTATTTAAATAATACGTGTTTGTTCGAGTACATATATTTTACATAAAAAAAGCAGAAGAACCATATCGGATGTGCGCGGCGAGGTGCGCGGTCAAAGAAAGTAAACGCCAAACAGTACATTTTTCATAATAAAGGTAAACACGTTTAAGATTTACCATACAAAACCATATCATATTTAAAAATTCACTTATAAGCGTAACTCAGTTTTGATGAAAATGGCATTTAGCATATTGTTAGCATGTTTAGTCAAATTTTCTTTAATTCTAGTATTAATCAAAAAGTAGTAAGCGACATAACGCACAATGTACTCACCTGGGCCAGTAATCACCTCCCAAGTGCGAATTGCCGGGGCTGAACACACGGCCCAGGCTTGATCCAATTTCGGTAGCCAAAGATCGGCTAACGTTATTAGGCCAATGTTGGCATTTCAATCGGCCCAATGTTGTGCCAGTACTGGCTACCTATATTGGCTATATAAGTTTTTTGATTCATCGCCAAAACTTGGCCCAGAAACGGCACATTATTGGGCCAAGTACCACTTTTACTACGGCGAATCATGTTTTACGAGGATCAGCCAAAGTCTGGCCCAGTGATGGCACATTGCTGGACCAAGTGTCATTTTTTTTATGGCAAACCAAGTTTTAAGAGCAAGAGCCAGAGTTCGGCCCAGGCTCGACGCACTGCTGCTTCAAACTTCGTCTATACTCTGGCAAAAAAGATTTTAATAGGAAACGCCGAAGTCTGGCCCAGTGATGGCACATTGCTAGACCAAGTGTCTTTTTTATCATGGCAAACCAAGTTTTAAGAGCAAGAGCCAGAGTTCGGCCCAGGCTCAGCGCACCGCTGCTTGAAACTTCGTCTTTACTTTGGCAAAATATGTTTTAATCAGAAAAGCCAAAGTCTGTCACAGTGATGGCACATTACGGGGCCAAGGGTCACTTTTACCACGGCAAACCATGTTTTATTTAAAACGGCATTGCAAGAAGTTGTAAAGCAGGCTACAACGGATAAAAATGAATTACTACGCGAAGAAAAATTTTAATCGATTTAAATTATTTATTTAAAAATGAGTGTATTGATGTTCCTGTTAACATTTCGTGTATTTTACATTTACACAACATCACATAATAATAAATAATTAGAAAAAGAGAGCTTGAAATTTGGTTCTTTAACTTTTATGACCTGCATCTTATGAGAACGGCTTTTTCACAGAGTTTCAACTTGTCAGTTTAGCGGAGTGGTTAGCACTCCCGGCTGCTAGACGATAGATTTAGGTATATAGATGCAGGTTCGATACCCCGTAGCGTTAGAAATTTTATTTGTGATATAATGTTCAAAATGTAATATATGTATTCAGTCTAAACAGGACCATTAATATCTATATTCAAAGTATTCGCAATCAATTAATAATTATTTTTTAAATATCTTTTTTGTCCTATTCTTAGCCCGTAGCCAGTGTTGGGCCGACAATGGCAGCCAAGCCCTGGCTGCCAAGTCAAGGCCATAGTTATCAATCCGGCAATGGCACGACGATGGCAGCCAGGTTTGGTCCAATACTAGTACCCAGTGTTGGGCCGACAATGGCAGCCAAACCTTGGCTGCCAAGTGCAGGCCATAGTTATCATTCCGTCATTGGCGCGATAATGGCAGCCGAGCTTCGGCAATATTTTTGCCGACTCTGGGCCAATATTGGGCCTTATTTGACTTCGCACTTGGGCTTATGTATAAAGTTTTAAATAATTATATAATGATTTAATTAACTTTTAAATTATATTTACTCGGATAAAATATAATTTATTCTACTCCTTCTACATATGTCAATAACTAACATTAAAAAACTAATCTCCAACTTCCGCTGATACTGCCAAACATAGTAAGCGACAGATGTGCACAAATATTGCTGTGTACAAGTATTTATTTACGTCAAATGACACCAGATGACGAACTTAACTAAATTTTGATGAAAATGGCGCTTACTTTTATTTTGTTTAAATATAATATAAATATAATTCCAAAATTATTTAAACAAATTACGCTATTGTTATAATTGATCAAATACTCACACTAGAAAATACGTTTATTTCAGGACTTACTTGAAAAAAACAATTGTTTAAAGAAATACCACATTTTTAAACAATTGAAAATTAGTAAATAGATGTTTGGGTATTCTTAAATGATCGGTTAATGATTATTTATAAAAAAAAGTTGAAAGAGCGTTAATATAAACCGCAATATTAGGTAAATTTCTAATCTGTCATTCTTTGGGGACTCTAAGAGTGGCTTAAAGTCATTCACCTTCAAAATGTATGCTTGATTATCGTATTGTCTGACGAATTCTGAACAACATAATAAAATACGGAATTATTTGTAACATTTATTATCGTCTATAGGCATTCGATTTACAAAAAGTTGACTTTTTCTCATGTTATATGTCAAGGGGAAACTTCGTGGTCTTTACGCGACCCCTAAATATTAACCGACTTCGCTCAAATTTGGAGCTTTTTTGGGGGCATTCGTGAAAAACTAGGGGGGGGGGGTAGATCAAAGAAATTTGAAAAGTGAAAAATAAGGGTGACCCTAATAACTCATGTTCCGGCTAGAAAAGGACAATGTGGTTACAAACTTCTCAGTTTCTCATGTGTTACTGCGCTTTTTTCTTCAACTTTTATTTTCCTTTTTCTTTTCCATTCTCTGGCTAACCTTATCTTTATTCCTCTCTTAAATTTACCACAATCCGTCCTGAAAAATCGTCACAGAATAAAACGGAAGGAGTAAAAAAAAGGTCGCCTTTTCACAAAAGATAAGGGCTCTATACTCCTAATCGTCGGTGATTTTCATTTTTCATGTATTTCTCATTTGAAAACGTTAAGTCTTAAAAGTTATATTCTTCGGCATCAATTTATCGATTCTAAACAGTTCAACGTTAAAAGGGCAAAAACTTTAACCTTTTAACTTAAAACCAGTTCAGGTTTGAACATTTTCAGCCTTTCACTGTTCCCGCGGGCATATTTTTTTTATTTCAATTTATAAATTATTAAAATTTGTAATCAGCTTTAAAGGCTTTGGCCCTGAATCTAGAATTTTTTTTATAATTGTTTTAGTTTGAACATTTCTAAAAGCCTCAGTTAGATCCCCGCGTGGAAATAATTCCTTGCAGGCTGGAATTATTCTATCGCCAGTACTGGATTATACGTGGCTGTCTGTTCACGCCGAATTAGATTGGCGCTCTTTTGGTGATATCTATGTCGTGATTTGAGAAAACACCGTTAACTGCAAAAAATCGAAAAATTAGTTTTTTATATCGCTGGAATCGTGAAGAAAAGATGCACCTGATTATTAAAATATTTTTTCCAAATTGTTAATAACTTTCAGAATAATTATTGCTAAATTTTGGAAAAACGCCGTTAACTGCAAAATTTGGCGACTCGTGATTTGGAAGAGAGCCGTAACTGACTATCAACTGCAGGCTCAAATAATGGACAGCTGAATACGTCACAGAAAAATTCGAGAAAAGCCAAAACGGGCAGTTATGGACTTTACTCAATTATCGGGCGGTGAACTCGAGCCTTCGTGATTTCCAAGAGGTCCGTACGCGCTTACACCATTCTCCGGAATCATGGAACCTTGAAAAAAAAACGTCTGTGATTCGAGAAACGCCGTAACTGCATTTCTTTTTAGCCGTAACTGCCCGTTACGGCGTTTTCTGAATTTCAGCATCCCAATCAACACCGTTAAATGCATTTTAGATAATTAACATTTTTTAACAATTTGTGTTGCAAAAATGAAAAGTTTATATGCAAATTAGTCAAGAACAACAAAAAAAAACTGCAGAAAATGAATTAGAATCCGCGATACAAGCGAGTAAACATTGGAACAGTTTTCGTCGATTTTCTCGACTTTGTTCATTTTGCAGTTAACAGTGTTTTCTCAAATCAAGCCAGTATACCTATTAGATAGAAAAATCCATCACAGAATTTGACATTGTAAAGTTTCTCCAGTCTTCCGCAACGTTGCCGCAGTGCTCAAACCAAAGGAAATAGATGAAATAAAGTTGCCTGTGTTGTCAGTGCTCTCATAATGCAGATTTGTTAATTTAATTCATCACTAAGTATCGATTACTCTGACGCAATATACATTGTTTATTGGTAAAATATGGAATGAAGGACAAAACTAATATTTAAAATTATTGCTGAATATGGACATTTTATGGTTAGGTTTTCTACACGGAGAAAAATAGATATTGATAAGCAGATATTAAAAACTTTGATATTTAACCATAATATATAGATTTTACGGCATACTATCTAATATCTTCTATTCATCATACAAAATATTAAAGGGCAATATCTGTTTATATTGCAAGTATAAAATATGTGATATTAACAGTTAATATCTAAGATATTAAAAAAGCTAAATTTTATTGGAGCAAGGTCGCTGACGTGTGGCGTAGCGACAAAAGATTTTGTCTGTATCTTCAGCTTTCATCATGTGTATTGTGGTTTTTCGGATATCTATTGCACTATACGTTTTGGTGGAAAATGGATTAAATGTTTTTGGATATGTTATAATTTTCTCAAGAAAATGAGGACTCAGCTACAGGCATCTTTCATATTAACCTTGAACAGTGTGTAATCTGTTTAATACAAAAATCGCATAATTATGCAAAAAGCCGAATGCTTGAGGATTCGGATTTTCAAAACAGAGGACTACGATATTAACATTCCTTTGCATTTTACAGAAAATGACATGCTTTACAGGTAATTTTTGCACAATTAAAAAATATTTCTTGAATATCTTAGATTCTGCCCTTTAATATCTTGGATATTGTCAGTTAAATTCTTCTTTTTATATCTACGGATGCTCTACTTCAGTATCTAGATTTCTGCCCCATAGTTGAATCGCTAAGATATTACCTATTAATATCTAGATAGTCTGTGCTAACATCTATTTTTCTCCGTGTAGGAAAGTAATTTTCCTTTTCGTATGACATGTATTAAGTACTCATTTACATTAAAATGAAATATTTCCTAACCTTTACTATTATGCAGTGCTACCGACAGCACTCAACTTTCATCGTGCAATGCAATTTCAAAACTGCTACCAAAAAAGTTGGCAACAATAACCGGAACCGGATTGCAAGAATCAGATGTTTGCCATGCCGCCATTCAGTGTGAATAAGAATCGTTTCGCGACTACGAGATTTGAAGTTTTCCAGATTCTTTTTCGACGTAAGGTTGTTGGAATCAAGACCCAACCTTAAAACTGGATTTTCGTCTTTTACTCCATAAATACTAGAGTTACATCTTTTCTAGAAAATCAGGACTTAGTCCACTTTTCAATTAAATCTTTACTCGGAGTATAAAAGCTATTGAGACATAAAAGCTATTGAAATTAATCAATTTTTCACTGCGAATAAAAATTTGATTCAATGTAGGAATAGGCCCTAATGTTTTCAAAAATATTGAATTCTACACGGAAAAAAAATTCTTGAGGGGACCGAGTGAATCAAGAATATATTAAACTCAAAGAAAGCGTACGCTTGGATTAGGTAAAACGTTTAGTTAGAAGAGTTAAACATTTAGTTACTTTATGTGAATTGTTCTCGTAAATCAGTAATTTGGAAAAAATTTCTAAGTTCGAAAGTTTTTTTTATTTTCGACACATTATGTATAATTGTATTATCTTCAGATTAGAAAAAAATTTAGTTGTTATAGAAATATATTAACCTACAGTAGCCAATCTTTCGTCTGGTATCGCGAAAAGGAATTTCCCTGAAATCCGTGTAATGCATTTGGAGGTCAAGTTTGTTGTTTTTATCGCGTTTCTTGATATTTCAATATAGTTATCGCCTACAATCGTAACAAATGTAAATTATTATTACTGCATCATAAACTCCATTTAATATTAACATTCGCGCACATTTTAAATGGTAAAAAGCGTTTAATTGTCCTAAGTATATCTCAACTGTCATTGCTCCCGATTAGACCGTCGCCATTTTATTTCGCTGCTCCCATAATGCACCGGCGCTCTTCCGATAATTGCTTCAGACACCTATTCTTAATATTTCTATTATAGCTATACTTATTCGCTGTTTGACTATACGATATCCCTGGTATATGGAAAATGGTCAAGGATATTCATTTTCGCTGATCCAGGGATCTTTCTAAATTCCTTCGTTCGTTTTCAGCTAAATGTTTAGCTATAATAAGGAATAATATCCCTGTCACAGCACAATTTTTTTTACCGTGTAGTATTTATGGAGTAAAATGAGAATTCGATTTTGAGGTTGGCTCCTGGTTCCAAAACATTTACAATTAACATTTCCTTTTTGTCAATAATATTTGGAAACATTTTGCCAAAAAAGCACATACGAGCTATATTCCATTTTTCTTACAGAAATCTGAAATTTGTTACTATTCACAATGTAGCTCATAGTGCTTTTATGTCAGGAATGATTTAATTACAAAAATAAGTATGAAATTTGCAATCTAGTTCGCATCTAGATCTACTAGATTTGACTAGATTCACTAGAACGCGCCAGTACCGCTGGTGTAGATAGCGGCTAATCCATTGGAGCTTTACATTTGCGCACGCACCGCCCCAGCATAGTTTCTCGAGATAGCGCCAGATAGACTCGTGGCGGTATAGATTGGAACAGTTTATAGCGCTATGAATTATTTCTACACGGGCCCTTGACAATATTAAACTAAAATTGGATATCCTATTTTTATATCCTTAATTACATTTCAGGGAGTACAGGGCAAAAGGAGCTCAAAAGGGGGAAATAGGGTCATTTTTTAAATTAAAATTGAAAAATATACGAAAAATTGAACATATATGCTATCATGTAGAAAAGAAGAAACAATATGTTTATAGAAAATGTTATATTTTTAAATATTCTTAGATGCATTGTAAGTCGTTTGGAAATGCATCCACGTCGATGCAAAAAAGTCTGGCAAAAATAATTTGTTGAATGTTTCAAATGAATATTTTTTCTTCTTGAACATACTGTCATTAATAATTAAATTGTGATACTTGTAAGTACAATTAAAGAGATTTGTCATTTCCTCCTTAGTGCATAATTAGAACTTTGAATGTTATGAAGAGAACTTCAGGATGTAAAAATTCTTGATTTAATGTCTGGGAAACAACAAATTAGTATTGATAAGGAAAACCCTTATTTCATAGACTTCTTCCAGACTATTTATTCTGCAATGTATAATAACGACGTTTTAGAATCAGACCGATTCCCTCATCAGATTATCTTAGGTCATTTCGCAAAAATTTGTAGATGCACACCCTGTCATCCTTATAATTTTAATTGAGGTCTTGGATGGAAGAAGGGCACATAAGCCAAAGTAGCGTTTCGAGAAAATTAAGAGAAAGTGTTTGTTTTAGTATAAGTACGTGAAAACTTGTACAATATATAAACTATATTTTGCAATAGGCATACGCTCAGAAAAAATCAATGTAATATTTACTTATCAAAAATTGTAAAGGGTTTCAAGTAACCGTAACAGTATAAACTGCTCTTAATAAGAGGGTGAGAGTGTAAAAATCACTTAGCATTTCATAAATGTCACAATGAAATTAAGGTTAATTCAGCGGCTATCCTTCAGTCAAATAAACCTCTATTCCCTCGTATTACATACTGAACGGCACGTAAATCCACTGCACCGAGATTACAATAGTAGTGCAGTGGACATTACCGAAAGATCGGTACATGCTACCGATTCGATCGGTTTACTTAACTCGCCCCTAAAGTCGCAACGCAACCTATCCGCGCGGAGCACCGGCTGAATTCACGACGCAATCGGCAATGAATGGATTGCATCACCTAAAAAAAATTCCTTTTTGACATTTCTGTGACAGTTGTCATATTCCTCCATATTGCCACTTTGCAAGGAAGGGGTTTTATAAAAATAATCCATTTTTGGATGGCACAACTTATTCACAGATCGCGTACACTTGAGAGTTTATTGGAGCAAGACGTGTTTTTGTTCCGTGACTGTTTCAGCTGATATATAGATATGATGTGAATGCTAGATCTTTTTTGTGTGCCGCGATGGCATGGTTGCGTATTCAGAAGTCTTTACCGAGGTCAACACACTTAGCTACAAATGCATTTCAAAATTATTTTACAGATCGCAACTCGTATACTAGTGTAGTGGTTAAGACTGTTGACTTGCGTGTTTAGGTTTATGCGTTCGAATCCCGTCCCCCCCATTGCGTGCGAAATTTTAATTGTATTATAAGCATTATAACTTACAAATAACGATTAATTGTAAGTATATCCGAAAATATTTATAAGAAATAACCGTGCGCTTATTTATTAATTAATGTTTAGCAATACTTTTTCACAATTTATAGTGCTGTCTTAACTGTAGTCTATGCCGATAACATAATTCAGATCTCTTTATATTATTCGTTAAGGTAAGATGATAATTCGTAATTGCAGCATCCAGAAACTGTACAGAATAGCGACTGGGTCGCTAAAATCTACTGATCCTCAGGTCAGCACCACTTGAGAATCGGTACTAGTAACCATACTTGATAGTCACACTTATTTGCATATAATTGTAACGTTTACTGAACAGTCATGTTGTCCATATACGTACTAGGAAGATCGGTAGATTTAACTTGGTTTTCAGTAAAATGTAAGTTTCTTTTTTCTGCGTGTAGTAACTTATCCTTTAAAGAATTCATACGCAAAATGATTACTTATTCATGTTAACTTTTTAATATTACAGTTTTTAAAATTTTGTTTATGCCATGCCCTTTTTCCATACATGAAATAATATCGTTAAAAAAGTTAATATAACGTTATTTTTTTATTGAAATAAGAAAATTCAGAATGAGTTCTCGTGTTTTTCAATTGCTGGAAGATCTCGCTAATACTATTACTCACTTTTAAAGCTTCTACAACATTTTTTCCAACCTCTTATGGCGTTTTTCACAATATTGATCATTTAATCATTTTTCAGTCTTCTGCTTCTTTCACAGATGACATTATTTCGTCTTCATCAGCTTCATTAGTTTTTTTTTCACGAACACATTATAATGAAGTGGGGCATATTAGTCAGTTAATTTCACTGAACGCGTTATAATCGTAGTATCAACGAATCGACGACTGCAGTAGGTCGAGGCGCACTCACCTTGTAATGTTTATAACTCATGTCAACATGCAAATTTTAAAATATCCTTTATATGATATATGCAAAAGCCATGCCCCCGCCGTTTAACATAATTTACGGGAAAAGGGCCCATGGGCCTATGTGCCCTTTTTCCACCCAAAGCCTCAATCTCTAACGGCTCAAAATTTTCCATAAATCCATACATTTTTGCGAAATGACCTCAGATAATCTGATGAGGGAACCGGTTTGATTCCGAAACGTCATTATTGTACATTGTTGAACAAATAGTCAGGAAGAAGTCGATGAAATAAGGTTTTTCCTTGCCAATACTAATTTTCAATATACATTTTAAATTACACTCTGCAATTCTCTAAAACTCAAACTAAAAATAATTCAAATGTTACATTTAAAAAGTATTTCATTTTTAGATCAGTTTTGACGAAAAACTATTTTAGCATTAAAGTTTTAGTTATATTATACATAGGTTAGTTTGTAATCGTCAAAATAAACATTTGTAAATTTTGTATCGATAAGATTTTAAAATAAAATTTAATTTGGTAAAACTCTTGGGTAGTGGTGATTGTTAGAGATTGATCAGCAACCTGAGTTGCAACATTGTTGTGAAATGAACCAAACAATAAAATTTAAAACAAAAAAAAGATAGATTCTAAAAAAATATATAACAGTAGACTTTTCAAACAAAAAGAATAAGCTTTTAACTAAAAATAGTTGAATTTTCTTATTGGGTTCTATTAATTCAGTTCTCATCTAAGTGAAAAAAAGAGAAAAGAGAGGAATACAGTAAATGAAATAGGAATATTGGGCATTTATAGACTAACGAATAACAGACTAAATAAACGTGCAAATTCATTTTTAATACTTTTGAAATATTATTTCAGAAAATTGATCATTATACCGCAAAAAATTTATTTTAAATTTATTTTCCACTGCACAGTTTTTGATTTCGGTCTACACACTTTTAAATCCAGACTACACACAGTGTGTGAGGCAAAGCAACATTTTAGGCCCTGCATATTGCATATGTAAATATGAAAGGGGAAAGTTTTACGAGAAAAGGGGGACAAGGGGAATCTAAACAGGGGGGTCGCATTCCCAATAGAAGAAAGCATGTTATTGTTGATATTCTGAATTCATATAAAAATACGTACGCCTGAACATCATGTACATACGGTTCGTTGGGAGTGACGCAATGATTTTTTACGACCGACACAAATCAAGGCTGACGAAAATATACTACAGGCTACAGGTTAGGGTTAGGCACTCGTAGGTACATGTTTCGTTTTCTTCAAGGTTTTCTTGGACCAGCTACAAAACTGAATACGTGATTGAATCAAACATCGAGCACATTGGACTGCTCCTATGTTTACAAATCCCCTAAGATATTGCAAAATCTTACACTTATGATAAAACAAGTTTGGAAAACACCGATAAAACACAAATTCCGATTCCAACGACAATTAATGTCGAAAATTAATTATGTACAAGGGAGAAATTCTGGGTGGCTGCAAAAAAGCAATTATTGCTTGAAACAAATCACAGATAAAAGTTTGAGGGTAGATATAAAAAAGTGTTATGTGCATTGGCTGTCATGAAACAGTACGGAGTTAATGGATGGCTTCTCTAGGCATCAATTTATATTTATATATTTATATTTATTTTATATTTATTTATTTATATATATTTATATTTATATATTTATAGGTAGCATAGCAAGTGTGAGGGTAAATGGGTAACTGAGTGACTGGTTCGATATTATGCAAGTTGTTAGGCAAAGGTGCGTTGTTTGATCTTGACTATTTATTACATTCATGGATAAGTGTCTAAGAATGACTATCTTAGACGAAGAAGGTTTGGATCTTGGGGCAGTGAGGGTACGTGGTTTAGCGTTCGAAGATTATAAGGTTGTTATGTCAGTCAATCAAAGGCTTTTCACTGAGTGAAAACAAGTGAAAAGAAATTTCTTATGATTCGCCGTATCTTTATCTTTCTAGTTTTTTTTTCAGCAAATCGCCCAATGGTTCTATGCAATTTTTTTATTTCAGTAGGCCCTTTTGTAACAATTAACACTCAGACTGTACTGAGACTCCTGTGCGCTTCTGTGCCTTGTTCGTTGCATTTACTTCGGACTTTGAAGATAATATTTTCTGAAAATAATATTTTCATTTAGTGCACTGCTTTAACGGAGCTTCTATTTTAACAGTAGTTTATAGCTGATTTAAATTCAAAATTGTATTTTAGCAACTGTTTTACTATCTGAATGGTAAGTACCTATCTACTCGTGTATAACTCAAAAATGTGTTTTATGATTTTTGCCTGGGGCATTTGTAGTCCTTAATAATTATATTCCCGAGTGCGAAGTCACACACGGCTCAGCGTTGGCCCATAGTCGGCCAAAATATTGCCGAAGCTCGGCTGCCATCATCGCGCCAATGACGGAATGATAACTATGGCCTGCACATGGCAGCCATTGTCGGCCCAACAATGGGTACCAATATCGGACCAACCTGGATGCCGGAGTTAATTCAAAAACTGATAAAAAATCCTTGAATTTTTCTTAGGAAATATCTGCTTTATCCATTCATCATTATACGACTGCATATCGTTCGAATATTATTTATAATCTTAAGAATTGAAACTTCATTTAAACATTTCGGTTAATTTTAACGACTACTGCTATATTCTAAGGATATGACAAAAAAGGTATTTAAAAAATAAATATTTAAGTTTTGCGAGTACTTTGAATATGAATATTAATGGTCCTGTCTATATTGAATACATATATTACATTTTAAACATTATATTACAATTAAAATTTCTAACGCTACGGGGTATCGAACCTATGTCTATATACTTAAATCTATCGCCCAGCAGTCGGGAGTGCTAACCACTTCGCTAAGCCCACAAGTTGAAACACCGTGAAAAAGTCATCCTCATAAGCTACAGTTAAGGAAAGTTAATGTAAATGTAAAATACACGAACTGTGAACAGGATTATCAATACAATGATTTTTAAATAAATACTTTAAATCGATTACAATTTTTCTTCGCGTAATATTTCGTGTTCTCCGCTGTAGGCTACTTTACAAGTTTTTGCAATGAAGGGAATGTAATTTTTCATAAACATTCAAAATTTTTAATGACAGGACTTAGAAATTTCATCATGAACTTTGACGATTTTTCGACAACAACATTTTTATTTTTCGTGTAAGATTGGTTTTTTAGGTGGGTGCTAAAAGTGAGACTTGGCGCAATAAAGTGCCGATGCTGGGCCAACCATCGGTGGAGGACCGTAAAAAATAAATATATCCAATATAGGCTGCCAGAACTGGCGCAACATTGGGGCGATCAAAATGCCGATATTGGCCCAATATCGTTAGCCAAATTTTGGCTGCAAAAATTGGACCAACACTAGGCCGTGTATTCAGCTCCGGGAATTCGTACTTGGGTTGTTTTTTACGTTCTAAGAATGAGACTTGGCTCAATAATTGCTGATACTGGGCCAAGCATTGTTGGAGGATCGGCAAATATAAATAGCCAATATAGACTGTCAGCACTGGCTCAACATTGGACCGATTCAAATAAAACATGGTTTGCTGTGGTAAAAGTGACACTTGGCCCAGTAATGTGTCGTCACTGGGCCAGACTTTGGCGGATCCTCGTGAAACATGTTTCCCTGTACTATAAGTTAGACTTGGCGCAACAAAGTGCCGATACTGGGCCAAGCATCGGTGGAGGATCGGCAAATATAAACAGCAAATATAGGCTGCCAGCACTGGCTCAACACTGGGCCGATTAAAATGCCGATATTGGCCCAATATCTTTATCCGACCTTTGGCTGCCAAAATTGGACCAACGCTGGGCCGTGTATTCAGCTACGGCAATTCGCACTTGGGTTATTATTATTATCACATAAGTAGTGATGCCTTCGAGCGATATTTTTCGATGCTGAGACGATACCGATACGATACTCCCCTTCCAATCTCGGATTTGTATCGCTTCGTTTTGTGTCGTATCGGAAAAGCATCGAAAGTGTTGTCTCGTATCGGAATTTCGAGACAAAATGACCAGATGGGATTTTCCTCGTTCACAATAGGAGAGGGAGTGTAGGGATGGTCGTGTGGCCGGCCGCAGGTACCGAAAAAGGAGCTGCGGGGAGGGCTGCGAGGAGCTTAGCCCTTTGGGAGAAGACCTTGAAGGAAATGATTTCGGTGCACACGAATTCCGCTCACGCTGAGGATTTTACCTGCAAGCTTTTGGGCCCTCTTTATTTTCTTCCTGAATTCCGCTCGCGTTACCATTATACTGTGCTATACTGACCTACTGACTATATATGAATTTTCCTAGATTCAGCTTTGCACATCTACTTTTATGTAGAGAATTTTTTTTTTCAATTTTCAATTCATTTTGACTAATCAACAATTTTTTATATATCAACAAAAAAACTTTTTATAAATAATTACACATCTTCACCATTTTTCCAAGCACAGACTCTATTTTCTTAGCAAAATCAACTAAAACTACATTTTAAATTACTCTTTGTAATGATACTTTACTAATAGATAAGACTATAGTTAATTATTTAAACATTCTTGTTCACTGACTCTTTATACCTGGAAGCCTTACGGTTGATAAAAAACATCGAAATCTATTGGAAATTGGTTTGGAAACAGAATTTTATCCACAGAAATTCGATTCTGCGGGGAGAAAAATTGCATAAAATTCATGTATTGCCCTGGTGCACATTTTTTTACAAAAATTCACAAAAAATTAAAACCATTTTTACAGGAATTCACAGACAAATACAGTAACTTACAATAAAAATTATAGGAAAGTACAACTGCTTTCTATTATTAGGACGAATTTTGTACTTTTTTTTTGTATTTTACTGTATTTTCTATCAGAATTTACAAAAAAGTACAACTGCAAGAATCTACACGAATTTACAGAAATCCTAGGTCGAAAAAGAAAAACTTTTTGACTGCAAATAAAAATTGAACAATTAAGAATGATTTGATCACGGATCCTAAAATTTATAGATTCTAGAAGACACAACTGTTGTCATTTGAAGTTGCAAAAACTGATCTGCAAATTTAAACACTGAAAGTGTAATCATTTTTAATCATAAACTTTTAAAATTAAAGCTCTAGATTTGTTATTCAAATGTTCGAACATTTACGCGTATAAAATATAAAGTTCTAACACTTTGTGGTGGAAAATGTCGTGTTTTCGGTCAAAAATGCAATTGGTCGAAAGATAGTCTTTTTGTTGAAAATTGAACTGTTTTGTTAAAAATCTGACTTTTTTCAAAAATAATTTATGATTTTAAATGATTTCCTAAAGTTTCGAAACATAATATAAAAGATTTCAAAGCAACGTTTTTCATGTTGACAAGATCACAACATATTAGAAATAATTTTAGTAAGTTGAAGGGATACATAGAATTAAGCAAAATTGATATTTTTAAACATTTTAAATAAAAAATTGAGATCTATTTCTTAGTTAATTCTCTATTTATTAATTATTGAAGAGTTATTACAGAAAACCACTATAAATATTAGTTGTTTTAATACTAAATGAATTTTACATTGACTATGTTATAAGCAGATGTAATTATAACTTATTAACTGTAGTAATAAGAGATTAAAATATTTTTTGTAATCATTCTTTAATAACTAAAAACTTTAGTTAATGCTAATACCGAAGAAATTAAAAATTATGTCTAAGAATTGTTTATCAATTAGAATATCCAAAAAGTTGACCAAAGATATGTTTCTCAAAACTAACAACTGTCATGTTAACCACATTATTAACTATTAAACTATATGTGTAAATATATTGTCTGGATAATTAACTAAAGAGGGACACCATCGTGTGCCGAAATTGGTTAAACAATTGTAATCTAACTTAATTAATTTTTACTCGGCGCCACACAGTAAAAAAAGGATCAATTTTGTTGCAGAGCATTTTGCTGCAACGATCATTTGACTCTCGAGATCATAATGATCTGTCCATTCAGGTCAATTTGATCTTATTTTTTGGTTCATTTGTTAAACTAAACAAAATGGCTGCCAGTTCTTGGCGCTGGTGTGATAACGACATAACCTAAAAATTGTATCTACTGCACGTAAGTGACAACTACACTTAACAGGTGATATTTTCTAGTATCAGATTTCATTATTTTTTCAACTTTTTCATTGCACTGAACGATCAGAAACCATGAAAAGATTGCATATGAGCTAAAGGACTCTAAAAACATCAGCCATCTTGGTTTGACTATATACATGATCCCGAATCAGATCATTATGATCTCAAAAGTCGATCATTCACTCTGGCCGATCCAAATGCTCTTGAATTCGGTATCATTTTTGTTGCATATCAAAATGACATTGATTTCGGTATCATTTTGAACACTTTTTTTTACTGTGCATACATTTTTATAAATAGAGTTGAAACAGATCCGAACTTTAAAGAATGACAGCACTGTATGGCTTAGAGCTTTTATCATCTATTTTTGTATCCTACATACTTTGTCCATAAAATGGAACTATTAATTTTTCATTATTTTTTGTGCAATAAAAATTTGAATTTTTGATTTTTGAAGAAAATCCAAAAATATGTTATGATGATCTTATAGGGCTTTCAAAAAGAAATGTTTTTCTTTTCTTGACTTTTTTTCATATCGGGCGTTTTTCGGCTTCAAATTTTGATTTTAGGTTGATTAAAAAAATTTGAAAACGCTATACCTCTGAAAATTTTCATTTTATCGAAAAAAATCCTAATGATAAATTGTTTGCTCTTTTTAATATTATAAATATCCGTATATAGAATTTTCAAATTCAGAAAAAAGTGGTCTCAAAAATTTTCAAAATGCGCTCACTTTTTAAATTTTATCAAAAATAGCTGGTTCACGAACTCGTCTTTCTTTTAGGACCTAAATATAAGTGTGCCTCTGCCTGTGTCTGTCTGTGGACAGACAGACAGACGCCATCGTGAAAACCTGATTTTCGGATTCAGGGGGTCTCGAAACGTGGAGATCCGCTGAAAAAGTGTGATGTCAAATTTTCGACAATTCTAATACTTTCTCAATCATAAATGATGAGAATGTAAAAATCGAGATTTTTCGATAAGATATCGAGACAGTCTCGTATCGAACGGCATCACTAAACATGAGATATTTCTATGTAATTGAGCTGTGCGGGGTGCGCGGGATATGCGGCTGTCATTCAGGCGAGCAGTCAGGCATGAACAAATAAAAGCGGAGCAGGCTGTAATGAGTTAGTTTCCACCCACCGTCAGCCAAAAAATTGGCGCTATAGAAGAGTTTCACTGTACAGTCGCCGCTACTTACCTTGCCGCTTCCCCCAAACTCTCGGTCGAGCTCATCCGAGAATTGTTCCGCTTACTATTCACGTTGTCGCCAATGGCTTAGGTCTTTTAAGGCAATTTTAAAGTGCAAAAAGTCATGATATGCTTTGTTAATGAGGCTTAAAAAAGAATTTCGAAATCATAATATTTATGTCTTATGATAATTTTCTTGTCATGTGAGATGACCTCAAGTATGGCAAACTTAATAAAAGGTTTATCAATAATTCGTAAAGGCTAAACTATTTTTCAGTTGATTCCGCGAGAGAACAGGTACATTGAGCTAGCACCTCCACAATCGAATTTTTGAATTTTTCATAGCTCAGAATTTTGGGCTTTTTTTGGGCTGCAATAAAAAACTTTTGGGCTCCTTTACTTTTTTCAAAAAACCAATATTCTTTTGGAGGTGCCAGCTTACATTAACCCAGCACCTCCACTTCTTTAAATCACTAAATAATAAAAATTCAATTACACCAGAATTTTGGGCTTTTTTTGGGCTCTTAAAATCCGCAAAAAAAATTTTCCCCAAACCAACCCTTAACTTCCAAAATCAACCCCCTTCAAAAAATTGAACATTTTCAGTAATTCATTAACGGGATATTTTTGGGCTTTTTTGGGCTCCCAGAAAATACTCACTTCGATTTTTGGCACCAACCCTTACAGTAAAAAAATTAACCCCTTTGTAACATGCAGATATGAAATTGTCAAAAAATAACTTTTATTAAATTTTATAGCTTGAATAAAGTCTCTGATTTTTGGGCTCCTAGAAAATACCCACTACGATTTTTGGGCTTTAACCCTTAATGTCAAAAATCAACCCTGCTCTGCCACGTAGATACTACTTTGTCAAAAAATCCATTTTTCTAGAATTTTTCAATGGAAATAGAGTCTCTGATTTTTGGGCTCCTCGAAAATCACCGATACGATTTTTAGGCTTGAACCCTTAACGGTAAAAATCAACCCCTCTCAACCACGTAATTACAACTTTGTCAAAAAATAAAATTTTGTAGAATTTTCCAATGGAAATAAAGTCTCTGATTTTTGGGCTCCTCGAAAATACCCGCTACGATTTTTGGACTTCAACCCTTAACGTCAAAAATCAACCCCTCCCTACCAGGTAGATAAAACTTTGTCAAAAAATAAATTTTTGTAGAATTTTTCAATGGAAATAAAGTCTCTGATTTTTGGGATCCTCGAAAATAACCGCTACGATTTTTGGGCTTCAACTCTTAACGTCAAAAATCAACCCACGTAGATACTACTTTGTCAAAAAATAAATTTTTGTAGAAATTTTACAATAGAGGAGCCCAAAAATTAGAGACTTTATTTCTATTGAAAAATTTTACAAAAATTCATTTTTTGACAAAGTGTTTGAGAGGGGTTGATTTTTGACGTTAAGGGTTGAAGCTCAAAAATCGTATCGGGTATTTTCGAGGAGTCCAAATATCAGAGACTTTATTTCCATTGAAAAATTCTAGAAAAATTGATTTTTTGACAAAGTATTATCCACGTGTGTTGATTTTTGACGTTAAGGGTTGAAGCCCAAAAATCGTAGCGTGTATTTTCGTGGAGCCCAAAAATCAGAGACTCTATTTCCATTAAAAAATTCTACAAAAATTTATTTGCAAACAAAGTTGTATTTACGTGGTAGAGAGGGATTGATTTTTGACGTTAAAGGTTAAAGCCCAAAAATCGTATCGGGTATTTTCAAGGAACCCAAAATCAGAGACTCTATTTCCATTGAAAAATTCTAGAAAAATTGATTTTTTGACAAAGTAGTATCTGTGTGAGTTGATTTTTGACGTTAAGGGTTGAAACCCAAAAATCGTAGCGTATATTTTCGAGGAGCCCAAAAACCAGAGACTCTATTTCCATAAAAAAATTCTACAAAA
Source organism: Belonocnema kinseyi (assembly GCF_010883055.1). Lineage (NCBI taxonomy): Eukaryota > Metazoa > Arthropoda > Insecta > Hymenoptera > Cynipidae > Belonocnema > Belonocnema kinseyi. The sequence goes on from NC_046663.1 coordinate 52,406,334, forward strand.
ATTTATTTACTGATAAAGTAGTATCTACGTGGCAGAGCAGGGTTGATTTTTGACGTTAAGGGTTAAAGCCCAAAAATCGTAGTGGTTATTTTCAAGGAGCCCAAAAATCAGAGACTCAATTCAAGCTCTACAATTTTATAAATGTTATTTTTTGACAATTTCGTATCTGCGTGTTACAAAGGGGTTAATTTTTTGCTATAAGGGTTGGAGCCCAAAAATCGAAGTGGGTATTTTCTGGGAGTCCAAAAAAAGCGCAAAAATATCCCGTTATTGAATTTCTGAAATTTAGTGATTTAAAGAAGTGGAGGTGCTGGGTTAACGTAAGCTGGCACCTCCACAAGAAAATTGATTTTTTGAAAAAAGTAAAGAAGCCTAAAAATTCAAAAATTCGATTGTGGAGGTGCTAGCTTAATGTACCTCGAGAAAACGATGTGCTCATAATTTTTTGGAACCAAATGTATTCTGAAAATCGAAATTTCACTGCTGTTAAACACTGATCCGCGCGCGGCAACGTACGTAGCGAGCGAAAGAATTCGCATCAAGCACCACGCATCAAGATTAGACTCGAGAGTGGGGGAAAATCGTTTCCATGAAAATTACTCCCCTACGGTTCCATCCACGGCAAGGTAAAGAGCGTCGACTGTACTTGATTCGACAAATAAAACTGCTTTCATTAAAACTTCAAAGATGCAGTGCAAACTTTTTTAATACGCAGAATACAAAACTTTAAAACTTGCATTCTTACACACTGCCAACAGAAAGTGTCGGCACATTTCCTTTGACAAATTGCAAATTCGTACTTTACTTCGAAGATGAATATATATGCAGAAACTGAATCTACGACTTTGAAAGTAGAATCTTTTGAAAGATGAGCCAATTTCGCGAAGAATTTTTCTACAACTTTAGAATAAATGTAATGCTCGAATCATTAAAAATGAAAATTTTGAAATCCTGAGTTAAACTCTTTGCCAAATTAAAAAGTAAAAAGTAAAGTGCTCCAACAAATTTGGAAAAAATCATACAATGAAGAATAATTTTAAACTGGGAAATCGATTTGGAGTGAGAGAAATACCTTAAGATGGAAATGCAAAAAGAATGAATTACTGAATTACTCTGAGGCTGCTAGATCTGACGTATGACACTCTTCCAAGTCCTTAGAATTTAGACCTTAGAATCCATAGATTATCCTTTAATACTTTAAGCTTTCTCTGCAATTATAATGACACAAAATCGTCGTACATCTAGTATTAAATTTAGTATTATTGTTAACAGTGTAATTTGAATCCAAGAAAGATGAATTATCAATAGGGGTGTGCAGCGGTTTCTTCAAATTGATTAAGTTATTACGATTTTTAAAATTATTTTTTTCTTGGGAGAAAGTTTGATTTTAAAATTTGTAAAAATATCATAAAGAAATAAAGCCAATTTGATGTAAAGGTCCATTTTTTTCTTTTGCGAAAAATCAAATGTTCTAAGCTTGTCTAAATATGTACAGTGTGTCCCATATTTATAGGGCCAACCCATTTTTTAAGGATAATTTTTTTTCTATTGGAACAAAATGCACCAAATTTTTTGAGTGAGTAAATGAGTCGAGTTAACGATTTTTCCTAAAATATAGAGTATGTACCATTCGTGCGTCCAATGCAGCTTCTCTTCTGCAAAATTGTAGCGTGCCTGCATATGATGAGGTTTCAGTTTAGGCGCTTTTTGCATTTTTTCACATACTAAATTAGGGGAATCCTTCAATACTCGATGCACTCTACTTTTGGACACTTGAGGAGCAACATCATTTTTTATTCTTCTGCACCCCTTAGTTGTTTGCGAGGCGGCGGCGACTATTTTTCGTTTGTCACGATCTGAGAGCTTTGGCCGTGGTCCACGTTTC
>NC_046663.1:52408318-52434203 GCF_010883055.1 Belonocnema kinseyi
CTTCTGCAGACAATGCTTTCCCTCTTCCCATATTTGTTTTGTTACTTCGAATATTATTAACGCACAAGCACAATTTAACTGGCCAAAAATGCATTCGGAAGCATATTTATACCAGGAGTATACATATGTGCAGGCCAGGTAAAGCGAGAAAAACCCGGGAACTCCCGCTACTTACGGGGATCCCCGCAATAAAAATAGGAGAAATATTTATTTCGAACATATTGTGCGAATATACACTTTTAAAATAGAAAAAATACGTCGATAATCCCCAAAAAGAATGTATGTGGGAAAGTATGTATGTGAAAAATCCTCGGGAAAAATTTAAATTAAAAGAAAAACACAACTGTAAATTACTTTGGGAATTTACGCACAATATTTAGTTTTTATACATACATATGTATATGTTTATGGTATGTAAGAAGTAAAATTTTAATATTATATATTTTGAATTGCATTATTTTACGAATTATTTATTATTCTTCAAAAAAATTGAAGTTTTTTTTAGTGGCCCTATTAATTTGGGACACCTATTTTCTCGAAAAAATGTCCAAATAAATGAACGAATGGAATTGCGAGTTCTATATTTTAGGAAAAATCGTTAATTCGACTCATTTATCCACTCAAAATATTTGGTGCATTTTGTTTCAATAGAAAAAAAATTATCCTTAAAAAATGGGGTGGCCCTATAAATATGGGACACACTGTATTGAAAATTTGAATAAACGACTGCACACCTCTAAATTTTAACCAAAAAGGACGGGTTTTCTACTATAAAAGATGAATTCCCAACCCAAAAGGAATGATTTTTTATTCAGTTCAATAATGGACCAAAAAATTGAATTTTTAACCAAATAGGTGAATTTTCCTTTTACAAAGATGAATTTTTAATCAAATAGTCGAATTTTCAAACAAAATTATTAAAATCCAACCACAAACAGCTGCATATTTAACGAAATAATTTAATTTTTATGCAGAAGACGATTTTTTTTGAAATACAGTTGTATTATCAACTTAAAACGGTAAATTTTTAACAAAAAAATATCATTTTCAACCAAGAAAGATGAAATTTTAACCAAATAGTTGCATGTATTCGAAACAAAAGTCAATTTACAACCAAGTAGTTGCATTTCAACCAAATATGTAGTTGAACTTTCAATGAAAGAGGATGCATTTTCCACAAAATAGTTGGATTTTTCGCCAAACAATTGAATTTTTACATCAAGAAGACGAATACTTTTGGCGACAATTCAATTTTTAACGAAAAGTTAATTTTTGACAAAAAATATCACTTTCAACCAAGACAGATTATTATTGCATAATACGTGATCCAGATTGGTGAAAATCACGTTATCAATATTTCTTGAGTTGCTAATTCTATGGAGCGCAGCGCACGGTGATTGCGACATGCGATAAGTGGGTCACAACCACAGGCAGCGCCTCTGGAAAAGCTAAACGTTTTACAACATTTCGCCAACAGTCAAGAGTCTACGACCATTTTACCGACGTGACGTGCCACATTGTACAATGTTAGAAATTGCATTTCGGAAGCAATTTTATGACGGGATTCGCAGATATCTTCAAAAATTATTCATGAAGGTTGCTACTTCTTTGAAAAATCGAGAATTTGTAATCGGTTACAAAAACGCAAAAGTCAGGATGTTGAAAATTTTATGAAATCCTTTAGCGATTTAGCCGTTTAAAAACATTTTTTTATCAAAAATCTCATAGCTCTTCTTGACGATTTGTACCATATTAAGACTTAAGCAAACATTTTAGAAGATTGGAGAATTGTTTATTCAATATTTAAAATTGATCAATTTGATTTTGATTTTAAGATGTATCATGCAGAAGAAAAAGAAGAAGCTACGAATTTAGGGCGTACACTGTGTTATGACGATATGGCCGAAGAACTTCACATAAAGTGCGCTTCAATGGCCTCACATTATTGTTATCGAATGACCTCCTCGACTCGGCCTTTCATGTCCTAATTACTGTCTTTCTACTGCCATTAACGTACTTCTTTCGCGCTGGTGTAATCCTGCAACTTGGCTTATGTGCCTCCATAAAACTAATAAGAAGAGTGTATACAATTTTTTTTACAATAATGATTATTCTTTAGTCTATTACACTATGTGTATTATATTTTACCGTTATAATATAGTTTTTTTTCTATTAGAATAATATAAGAGGAAATTATTTTGTTATTTAGTCAATCATAATATCATTATAAAAGAAATTAAAAAGGAAACAAAAACTGCCCGTGCAGAAATCACCAGGTATCTTCCCGGTCCCAGGCTTGGGCCAGGCCAGGGGCCTCGAGCCTGCCTCTAGCTTGTATTTCTCAATGGCTCGACCTCGACTAGATAGGTAGTGGAAAAGTGCCTAAAATACATGGCAGATGGCGTTGGATGATTTTGTGCATTATTTAATATCCACTATGTAACTTTGTGTGTGCTTAAAAGAGTGTCAGTTTTTTAAGTCGTAAAATGCCTAAAATAATAAAAATCCCTTGTAGAGTCAGGAGACATCGAGCGTTTAATCTAGCATTAATCTAGCGTAATTCTTACCTCTAAATCACGATCTTGTAAGTATATTATATTTATGCAGGCGTAAACAATTATTTATGTAATTAAAAAGGATTAAGCACGAAATGATTGTATGTGTATTGTGATTGATTGTATAGATGCAGATGCAGTCGATGAGGTAGAATCAGAACCTGAAGAGATACTTAATGAACCCACAATTGAAATGCCTTTTATAAATAAGAATAATATTATAAATTCTAAACTTCCAAGAGCAAATGAAGATCCCATTGTCGACGAGGTTGAGGATACCACAGATGCTTCTGGTAGTGGTTCCATAAATAGTTGCATAAAAAAATATAGTCCAATAAAAAAATGCTTATGAATCGATATTGAACTAGGGTAAAGCCTGGGCCAGGCTCGGCGATCGAGCCAGGCCTTGTCCAGATTTAGAGTTTCATTCTAGCTTGACATAGGCTTGATCACCAGACCAGGGCCTAGAATTGCCAGGCTTGGGCCGGGTTAGGCCCACAACCAAATTTCCACACGGGTGCATTCAAATATTCAAATTTGCAGTAACCAGAGAAATGAATCAGCAACCTGAGTTGGAGAAGTGTTGCGGAACAAAAGTGTTATTTACAAATATAAAACGGGCATTTTAAATTATTCTACAAATCTATACTCCCCACATCAATCCCTACCCTCACCAAGCGAATTACGCTTACCCCGTATGAGGTATACTTAATGGTACAATTATAATAAATAATTTATGGTTTGAAATCACTTTATTTCATAACTTTAGGTTGAGGTGAAATTTACTCGCGTATTACTCCATAGGCTTCTCGCGTAATTCCACGTAATAATCTGTAAGTGTAACGCTAAATAGTCGTGAGTAGATTTCGTTTATGTTGTATTTTTATTACATTTTTTCATACTAGATTTTTTGCACTAAAAGTTTAGGACCCTGAAACGCACGAATTTTATGTACACGTTAATTGTTCTGAACAATGTATACAAAGAAAATCTTCATTATGCACTGAAAAAATGGTTAGTTGAGTCAACTATTTCGTTAGTAAGATATGGTACTGCAATTTTATTAGTTGATACTACTATTTTAATAGTTCTTATAACAATTCTATTAGTTTCCGCAAATGTTGAAAAAAATGATTCTTACCTAAAATGCCTTATATTTTGTACTAGATTTGTAATTGGCCATGAATGATCATCATACATCAACTGTTTTTATTGTTATAAACAATTGTATCAACCAATTTCAATTTTTTTCTTTATGTATACTAATCTCTTCTTTCCAACTTAACGCAATCGAAAATATTTCAAAAATGATTACTAACCAGGAAAAATTTGTTGACAGGAAGTATATTTAAGGAGTATATTTAATTGTTTATAAAAAAAAAATATTAAACAAGTGTCCAAAAAAAAACATCTATTTGTGGAAATTTTCGTTTATTTCAAAAAGTTCCATAGGCAGCAAGTTAATACGGATATTTAATTAAGATTTTTAGCTGATAATTAGATAAAAATTGTTATAAGCAATTTATTCTTAAAAATTATGAGGCATGTACCTACCGACACATTTATTAAATAAATATCCCAAATGTAAAAGTTTTTTACTTCAGTAAATGAACATTTATGTGTAGATATAGAAGCAGCTTCCCTTATCGCCTTTATTTAATATATTCCTGATACTGGCATTTTTAAACGTAACATGAAGCACTTCTGCTGAAAAGAAAAATGTATGAAATGTATAATTACGATATTCCTAAAATAACTAGCGAAGAAAATTGCTATAAATTATTAAATTTTGTACTCCAATTTTGTGTAATTAGTGAAAGTTTTATGCATTTACAGTGAAAAATTACATTTTAAAACTTCAAAACTCCTTAAAAATAATTCCCATGATGATTTGCCTAAAAATTGTAATTTTGTGTGGTAATGGTAATGTTATTTATTATGTTTATCACGTAAAATTTTGATAATAAATTAATATTAACTAGGTTTCAAGAAATATTTTAAGAAGATTTAATAGGCATAATAAAATATCAACACCTTCTCCCACTAATATTGACCTATTCTGTCGTAATTGGGAAAAACAACGTTAACAGCAAAAAATTATAAAATTAGTTTTTTATATCGTTGGAATCGTAGAGAAAATATACACCTGGTCATTAAAATAATTTTTTCAAATTTTGTATAGTTTTAAAAAAATATAATGCTAAATTTTAGGAAAACACCTTTAAACGCAAAATCTGGCGAGTTGTGATGTAGGGGAGATCCGTAACTGGCCGTTAACTGCAGGCGTAAATCATAGACGGTCGAAACGTCACGGAAAAATGATAGAAAACGTCGTAACGGGATAGTTGTGGCGTTTGTAATTAACGAAACGCCGTAACTGCATTTATTATAAGTTGCAAAATGCAAAATTGTCACTGAAACTCTGAATTTTGTATAATTATTAACGGCAGTAAAGCACAGCAGTTATATTGTAAAAAAATGTAATAAGTAAAAAATAATGTTTTTAAATATCTTCAGGTGTTTAAAGAAGAAACAATTACATAGTTGGAAAGTTTCAAAAAAAAATTGATAAAATAGTTTTAATAACCACATACAGTGTTCCTACTTATCTAATTACCCCTGTTAAGAAAATCTTATCATAATTTATTGGTGCTTAGCAATTGGTTTAACTTATTATTATTATTATTATCAGTTTGAGAGTGAAGACGGCTTAAAAGCCGATAAAATTACACACCCCGTCTAGTACGCGGTCACCCATCCGAGTATGACCGAGCCAAGTGCAGCTTAACTTCGGCGATCCCACGAGAAGCCGTCAACATTTGCATATGTTCAAGCGGACTATTTCATATTAAAATGTATGTAAAACATAGTATTTTTTCAGACTTAACATTTAAGACATGTATTTTGTAATATTTTATTTGTTTGTTAAAATCTCTTTGATTATAATCAAAGTATGGTAAACATGTTTTCATTCTAAGTTAATAATTTCGAGTTTGGCTGATACTAGATACATCCGGAATTTAAGTACATGTAGTAAATAAACATGAATTAGTTCCGCTATAAATCTAGAGTTTCGAATTATTCGTAATTTATAAAATGTAATCATTGTTATAACATTCTTATCCTTGTTGTCGGTAAAAAACACGATCGTATTTGTTTAAAGCTGCTTTAAAGATCACTTTAAAAAAATTATTGATAATAATAATAATAACGGAGAGTCTTGAATTTCAAATATGAAAGATTGACGAATTTTAAATTGAAAGTCGTTAACATTAAAGAATTTTCAGTCGTAAATCTTCAGAATGAAACTATTAAAAAATAGAATAAAAATTACATTCCTACAACACATAAGTCCTAATGATGGTATAATTTGCAATTCTACATTTTTTAAATTCAAGAATTTTGTATTGTCATTTCAAAATTGTAAAAATTTGAATTGTTTATCTTTAAAATTCAAGATTTCTCATTTAAAACATTCACGATTAAAAATTATAATTTTTTTTAACTAACAATTCTGAATTTTTGATGATTTGCATCTGAAACTTCATCAATTTAGAAGATTTAAAATACAAAATTGAACTATTTAAAACAAACTCGATAATACACGTTAAATATTGACGAGTCCTCAACTAAAACTCTAAAAAATTCAACAATTTTCCATTGTAAATCTTTAAAACATTTAAACTACGAATTTTTTATTTTTTTATTTAGAATTTTAAAACTATGCACGTTTTACAATATAAAATGCTTTCATTTCAATAATTTTCCAAAAAACCGATACAAATTTCATACCTTTAAAATATAATTCTTGAATATTGAATAATTTTTAAAATTCAAGAAATATCAATTGAAAATCTTTCAAAATTAAAGAGTATTTAATTTTTAAAATTTACAATACAAAATAAAATTTTTGTAATAACTCGCTTTTTTATATTCGATTTGCCGTGAACGACGTTTACTCATATGCAAATTTAGTTAATAACAATAAAAAAAAGTTTAGAAAATGAATTAAAATTCGCGATACACTTTTTGTCGCTTTTATCGGTTTCATTCATCTTCCAGTTAACGCTGTTCTTACAAATCACGGCAGCTGATCCACTCAAAGAAAAAAAACTAGGGATTGAATTTTGTTCATGTGGTTTTCTGACAAACTCATTTTGAACTTCAGTTATTTTTCTCTCTTAACCAAAATGTAAAATCTAATCAACATTTCAATTTCTTTTAATATTCGTAGTGCTTAATATACACCAATTATGGTTCAATTTTGTTTTAGTACATTTTGACGCCGATTTTTTGTTCAAAATGAAAGCTTAATTTTTAAACAAAAAATCGGCGTCAAAATGTACTGAAACAAATTTTATGTATTAAAATGTATCAAAACAAAGTTTATTGCCGAGATACTCTTCAAATATTAGCGCCGTAATATCCTCGTAATAAGTGTGCAATGATGCATAATAGAGTTTAAATATGTTGGTTTTCGACGAATAAATTCTTCCTCGCTTTAGGATCAATGAGATCCTTTTTTTTAAATAATTTTAAGAATTCATTTTTAAAAACAATATTAATTTTATATCTTCGTATACTTAATATCAGTTGCATAAGGCAGGCGTAATAATATCCTAAGAAAGTATTTAGCACAGAATTGCCAACATTTTCAAGGCCGAAATAAGATTCTAGCTTTCTCGATGCAGTGAGACTTTCTCCTGAATTTACTATTCATGGATGAAGGTGAATTCATACTAAATTTTGCTTGAATTTAATGCTCCACTATTTAGTTTTAACGAGGGTTACGCCAGCTTAATGTTAAGCTGACGGAACCCCATGCAAAATAAACGTTGGATCGAGTTTTATCCTATCACATAATTAAAGACTCATTTAATGCTCCTCAAAAACACCAAACATTATTTTCCAAAAGCCATCCTTAATACTGAAAAACCACCCTTAATATAAATCATGCATAAAGTGTAAATCTGACCATACTATAATTAAGGGCTCATTTAATGCCCCATTGCCAAATTTAATGATTCACTATTTTTAAAAAACCGGGGGTTACGCTAGCTTAATATTAAGCTGACGGAACCCCATGTGAAATAAACGCTGGATCGAGTTTTATCCTATCACATAAGTAAAGGCTCATTTAATGCTCTCCAAAACTATTAAAAATTAATTTCCAAAAGCCACCCCTAATACTGAAAAACCACCCTTAATATAAATTATGCACAAATTGTAAATCTGACCATACTATAATTAAGGGCTCATTTAATGCCCATTTAATGCTCCCATTTCTTTTCAATAATGGAGCATTAAATTTGCCAATGGGGCATTAAATTAGGATTAAATGAGCTCTTAATTATAGTATGGTCAGATTTACAATTTGTACATAATTTATATTAAGGGTGGTTTTTCAGTATCAGAAGTTGCGTGTGGAAAATAATTTTTTGTGGTTTTGGAGAGCATTAAATGAGCCTTTAATTATGTGATAGGATAAAACTCGATTTACGTTTATTTCACATGGTGTTTCGCCAGCTTAACGTTAAGCTAGCGTAACCCCTGGTTTTTTTTTTTTAATAATGCAGCATTAAATTTGGAAATGGGGTATTAAATGAGCATCAAAGGAGACCTTAATTATAGTATAGTATGATCAGATTAACAATTTGTGCATAGGTTTTACATCGATTCGAAGATGTGGTTACGTCAGCTTAACATACCTCGACATTACACCAGTAATAACGGACAGCACGGGGCCAGTTGTGAACCAGTATGATGCCTAACGTTGGTGGAACTCTTATGTCAATATTTTACCAGTAATACGTAGAAGTACTGCAAAAGTAGTATATCAGTATCACGTCCACCGTTTGCGGAACACCCTTGCCGATATTACACCAGTACCTGGTCTAAAGGAAATAGCCGCAGTATAATTGACTTTGTTGTTGCGGATGAAAGACTAAGAGACTTAGTCAAAGATACAAGAGTCATGAGGGGTCCTGAATGCAATACTGATCATTACCTTGTGATCTCAAAAATTAACTCAGGTCGGGGATGGAAAAAAAAGAGAACCAAGAAAGCAAAACAAACGCGAATCAAAATTGAGAATCTACAGAAACCGGATGTGCGAATAGATTTCCAAAATAAGATAATTGAAAGCATAGATAGGGCAACATGGGAGGACCGTATAAAAAACACAGATATAGAGGGCGCCTGGACAATGTTACGGGATATCCTTGTTAGATGTACGATCGAAGTGTGTGGTACCGCAGTTGTAGGAATAATGTCTAGTGACGCACGGTGGAATGATGACATTCAGGCTGCCCAAAAAGAAAAAAGAGAAGCGTACAAGAGAACTTTGAACATCGCAGGTCTTAGCAATGAAGAAAGAAATATACGTAGAAATGATTATAGACGCGAAAACAGGATACTTAAACGATTAGTTAACGATTATTTTATTATTATTATTATTATTATTATTATTATTATTATTATTATTATTATTATTATTATTATTAGATACAATTAGAGCAGAAGAAGAGATAAAAATACAAAACGACTTTGAAGGAAGCAGGAAACTACTTTATAAAAAAATGAAAGGAAACAAAAGTACAAAAATTGTCAATATGAGAAATAGTAGGGGGGAAATGGTATATAATGCAGACGGAATACAAGAGGCTTTCAGAGACTATTTCAGAACACAATTTGGAGATGAAGCTATAGGACACTACAACTGCTATGTTGAACACGATGCGATGGAAAACTCAATTGAGAAAGTATGTGTCACTGAGATTAGGGATATAATTAAGAACTTGAAAAACGGTAAGGCTGCCGGGGTAGACGGTATTAACGCTGAAATGCTTAAACACGGTGGCGAGTACATACCACATAGTGTGCGAATTGATAAATTTATGTTTCGAGATGGGAGACGTCCCAGACGATTGGTAAAAAGCGATTATCGTACCAATATACAAGAGAAAGGGAGATAAAAGCGAGTGCAATAATTACAGAGCATGTAATTATTGTCTAGAAAAAGCTTTTGACAAGGTAGATAGAAGTAAACTTTGGGAAGTCCTGAAAGAGTATGGAGTCAATGGATGGATCTTACAAGCTATAAAAACAATATATACAGGTAGCAAAGCGAGTGTAAGAGTGAATTGGAAACTGAGTGACTGTTTCGATATTATTCAAGGAGTTAGACCAGGATGCGTTATGTCTTCATGGTTATTTATATTATTTATGGACAAGTGTTTAAGAATGGCTCTCTTCGATGAAGAGGGTGTGGATCTCCAAACAGTAAGGGTACGTGGGTACGTGTTATGGCAGAGTCTATCGAAGACTTACAAAGAATGTTGAATAAACTAGATGCAAGCATGAAGAGCATGGGCCTCAAAATTAACGCAAATAAAACAAAAACTATGGTGTTCGAAGGAAAGAGTGAGAAAACACTATGCAAATATTCTATTAAATGATGAGAGAATTGAACAAGTGGATAAGTTCGTATATCTTGGAAGCTTATTTACTAGGGACGGGAAGATAGATAAGGAATTAAATAGACGAATAAATGAAGGTAAGAAGGTTATTGGTAGAGCAGGTCCCCTTATCAGAAGTAAAAATATATCAAATAAAGCTAAAATAGTAATAGATAATTCCATATTTGTACCGACAGTACTATGCGGTAGCGAGACATGGACTTATCAAGAAAAAGATAAGAGTACAATTAACGCAATTGACATGAGATTCATGCGCATAATATGCGGGAAACCCCTGATAGACAAAGTAAGTAACGAGACAATTCTAAAAGAATGTGGTGCAGAAGAGACGCTAGTAGACACATGGGAAAGAAATCGGTTAAGATGGTTCGGACATGTTGAGAGAATGCCAAATGAACGACTAACCAAACAAGTGTATCAAGACAAAGTAAATGGCAGCGTGCCCAGAGGTAGACCGCGGAAAGAATGGTTAGAATGTGTGAATGAGACCCTAGTTAGAAGAGACATAATAAGTCACAGAAACACGAGAGCCTGCATAAAAAAAGCATGGACATAAAAGAAGCTAGAGAAGTATGCCAGGACAGGAAAGTATGGCGGCAAATAGTTAATAAAAAGAGTGTCAGTAGAGTGAATGAAGCCTGAAACAAAAGACCTTGGCCACTAATGGACCTAAGCGGGGAACCTTACATAACGACTTTGTGAGGTTCTTCGCTTGGGGTGATTGCTAGAGAGATTGATCAGCAACCTGGGTCAGAGCAGTGTTGCGGAACGAACGTGTTATTTATTTAAATAGCTAGAGAATTCTGGATCAATCTGAAAAATCTCTATCCCTTCCACATGCTACCCCTTTCCCCTACCGAGTGAGTTACGCCTACCCCGAAAGGGAAATAGCTTAATGGTGTAATAAATAATAATAAAGGTCAGTCCGGAGCCAGTTGTAAACCAGTATAATGCCAACCATTGGTTGAACTCTTGTGTCAGTATCTTGACAGTAACATGTATCAGTACTGCCCCAGTAGATGACCAGTATTAGGCCAACCGTTGGCGGAACTACTGTGCCGGTATTTCACCAAAGGTGACGGTCAATACTGGGCCAGTTGTGAACCAGTATGGCGACAACCGTTGGCGGAATTCCTGCGTTGGTATTCTACCAGTAATGACAGTCAGTAGTAACTCAGTAGTAAACCAGTACTATACCGATGGTTGGCACAGTACTAACAGACAGTATTGGTATTTGTTCTGAATTATAACTGACGTTGTACAGCACCAGTCGTGAACTCTGGCTAATATCCGACTTTTCCCCCTGGGTTCTTGAACTTGTTTAACTGATTCTGATTAAATAATGTCAGTGTACGTTTTAACGGGTTTTTGTAATCAAACTGGGTCAACTTAATAATAAATCAATATAAAACTAGAAGGCAAGTAATCCGAAAATTATTCATAACAAATTTGTATGAGTTTTCACTCTTTTTGTAAGAGTAACTTTTGTCCATTCATGTTTTTCATGGCTTGTGTCGTTTCTCCAAAAATTTCACTGCTTTCATTTAGAAAGGACCCCGCACTAAATGTATGGGAAAATGGCTTTCGGTGGATTTAGCTGAAACTTTGTAATTTTTAAGGTTATAAGTGCCGGATGAAATATCCGTAAAAAAAATCCAAAAAAATAGACAGTTTTAGAGCTATGCGGCGCTAAGCGTTCAAGATCAGTGAATAAAACTAATTACAACAGATTTTGTTACAAAAGCGATGTTAACATAGAAATCACGGTTCAGATCGTGGTCTGTCATATTTTCGCCTACACCGTTGACTCATATAGCGCGCTTCTCAAAACGATCAAACGCTAAGCGCTCAAGATTTTAACTTGACTAATTAATCACTTCTTTAAAGGCAGAAATAGTACCCAAAGTAACATTAGTAACTAGTGCGCACATACCGATAATAACAGTCTACCCTTCGCAAGAGGGTTGAACGCTATGCGCTCAAGATCAGCGAATAAAACCAATCCTAGTAACTTTAGTGACAAAAGCGATGTCACTATAAGAATCACGCATCAGAAAGTAGTCAATAATATGTTTAGCCAAACCAATGAGTTATATTGCGCGCTTCTCGAAACGATCAAACGCTAATCGCCCAAGATTTGAACTTGACTAAGTAATTACTTTTTTAAAGCCAGAAATGGTATGCAAAGTAACATTAGTAACTAGTGCGCACATCGATAATAACAGTGTACCCTTCGCCTGAAGGCCGAACGCTAAGCGCCCATGATCAGCGAATAGAACTAATCCTAGTAGCTTTAGCGACACAAGCGATGTCTGTATACGAAACACGCATCAATAAGTGGTCAGTAATATGTTTAGCCATATCAATGACAATATGAGTCAACACCGTTGACTTATATAGCGCGCTTCTCAGAACGGTCAACGGTGTAGGCGAAAATATAACAGACCACCATCTGAACCGTGATTTCTATGTTGACATCGCTTTTGTAACTAAATCTATTGTAATTCGTTCTATTCACTGATCATGAGCGCTTAGCGTTCGGCACTCTTGAGAATAGTACAACGTAATTATCGGAATGTACGCACTAGTTACTAATGTTACTTTGGGTACCATTTCTGCCTTTAAAAAAGTGATGAATTAGTCAAGTTAAAATATTGCGCGCTTAGCGTTTGATCGTTTTGAGAAGCACGCTATATGAGTCAACGGTGTAGGCGAAAATATGACAGACCACGATCTGAACCGTGATTTCTATGTTGACATCGCTTTTGTAACAAAATCTGTTGTAACTCGTTTTATTCACTGATCTTGAGCGCTTAGCGCCGCATAGCGCTAAAACTGTCCATTTTTTTGGATTTTTTTTACGGATATTTCATCCGGCACTTATAACCTTAAAAATTACAAAGTTTCAGCTAAATCCACCGAAAGCCATTTCCCCGTACATTTAGTGTGGGGTCCTTTTTTACGATTCAAACAAAAACACGAATACTATCAAAATATAACCAATGACATATTTGTACCTCTTTTTTTGATAGACAACTTTTGCCTTTTACATCTTTTTATGGTGCAAAATTGTACCTGATTCATTTTCCTTTTCGTATTTTGGGCACATTTACCGCGAAGTAGAATTTTCGATTTTTCATTATTTTTCGTGCGACCGAATTCCGACTCCAATATTTTATTGTGTTATTTTTAATGCTGTTTTTTACGAATGAATCAAAAAGTTCGAGTCAGATAAAACAGTGATTAATATAACAAATTTGTACATCTTCTACAAGATTATCGTAACAAATTTTTTGATTTTTTTCGAAAAGTCGAAAATTCAAGTTTTTATCGCACGAAAAATGATGAAAAATAAAAAATTCAATTATGCGGTCAAGCTGTGAAAGATACGAAAAAAAATTAATCAACTAAAAAAAACTTCGTAAAAACTAAAATTCTGAATAAAAATAAATTTTTTTTTTAAAATGCCACTGGATCTGAAATAAAAATTTTATGAGTTTGAATAAAGCGCTCAGAAAATGATAATAATATGGACAGCGGTTTTTCAAGTATAAATTGTCATGCATTGAAAAGATCATGTGAAAATTATATAAAGATTGAAGGCCTACATGCAATAAAAGTAGGTGGATTCATTACCATAATCCGGTGTTTCTTTTTAATTTAAATATTTTCCTAAAACCTGGATTCGAACTTGGAAACTCGCGAAGTGATATTTATCGAACACAAAGGTGTGAAAATCTGTCATTCAAGGATGCTGTTACATGCTGTTACCTCATTTTTTGTTTAAATTAAATATGAACCTCTTCGTGTTATCTCAATGTTCATTATTTGTAATTCAAGTGCACAAAATTAAAATGATGATTTTTATCGAGCGAAGTCGTTTACTGACTGTTTTAATAAGATTTTCCCATAATATTAACTAGAAAATTGATAATTAATTTAGTAAGGCTTATTATTCGAAGTTAATAAGACTTCTTAATCAGTACTTTTTAATTGAATACTCATTATTCAGATGAGGGAGTAGATGTCAAGTTTTCGACAAAGGGTACACTCTTGTATATAGTTCAATGTTTCCATTATAACTGCAAATCTTAACCGATTTTCATGAATCTTTTTTTTAATTGCTTCAAATTATGTCAATAAACTGATTCTGCTAATTACAATTGAATAAAGTCATACCTTCCTTACTTAGTTTTTGTGACTGATCTGCATTTCATAATAATGAAAGGGTCATTATTTACGAGCAATTCGATGCATTCTAGGGAGTCTGCCTCGTAAATTTTACGAGGATCGATGGAGAGTGCTGCAAGAATCCACATACGGCTGCACTGAGCGTCACTGCAATTTTTCTCTATTGTTCTCTCCAATATGATTATTACACAAAATATAAACATTTGATAAAAAAAACCGGCTTTGTCCTGAAGAAAGAATCTTACATTCCTTTTTATAACTTTTAGAAATCAAGAATTGAACTTGAAGAATTTAATTGAAGTTGACATGTTTCGGTGTTTTTAAAAAAAGTCATAAAAAGGGGTGACTTATACCTACACTTAATTTATTACTATTTTGACATAAATTTTGCATTAAAAATTATATAACATACTTGGATCGTAGTCCAAAATGTTCGTATTATATTGATTAAATGTATCAGGCAACAAGTAAATGAAAAAAAAAATGTTTTTATTCACGATCTAATAGTGATAAATTATGGGAAGTCAAAATCCTTCTAACCATGAGGGTCCCTATGTTATTTCATTTTTGATGAAAAATATATTTCATAATAACCGTTTCAATATTAAAAATTAAAACATAGATTGGAAATAATTTTCCAAAAGCAATAAATTAACTGCTCGGAGAAATCAATTGCAATGCATTTTTTTTAAAGCTCCGAAACATGTCATTTCAATTTTCAATTTTTTGATAACAATACAATATAAAGTGCAATTTAGTGGGTTTAAAAATTTCTGTATAAAAATTTTTGAAAAATGAAATTCCCCGTTAACATTAAAAAAGAAGAGATGCAAAATCCTCGGCATAAAAGTGTTCCGATGAGCGCATTTTTGTAAGAAATAAACTAACGTTTGGTTGGTCAAAAAATCCGATTAGGTTTTGAGATATTAAAGAAAAACTATTTTTAGGGGGTCAAATTTAAAGAAGGGGGTTTTCACCGATTATTCAACAAATAAGCACGTACAAAAATACGCGTCATTTTCAGAAGGATTCAAACGGAATTAAGGGGCATTCTTCGATATTTTTCTACTATTTCTACAAATTTCAAATAATTTAGCTAAATATAAGCTAAGTATAAAAAGCGAAAACATCATGCCAAAATCATTTGGCAATTCATTTGTATATAGAAAAGAACTTTTCGTTTCTTTTGACATAAAACTTTGACGAAACACAGTTTCGATATTGTCCCTCTTAGCAAATATCTGAAGACCTTGGCCCGTAGCGCGCGGAGCTTCGCGCCAAGTTTGAGTGCACCCATGGCACGCGGGTGCATTTTTGTGCATCGCGCTCGTATTCGTGCGTTTAATGTGTACACTTGAACTATATTTTTTCAAATATCATCAATATTATAACTTAAATCCAAAACTGTGATTTAAACTTCTGAGGAATTACAGCCATGCATTGTAACTGAAATTTTGTTTGATTTGTTTTTAAAGAAGGTTCTCAAAGCACCTACGGCCTTCCCAGGAAAAAAGAACCGATAGAAAGCGAGTCGGTTTGAATTGCGTATCTGTCATTTGCAGATTAAAATAATAAAAATGCAATCGGTTGGCCACATTTTTAATCGCGATGCTTTAAATCTGCCGTTCCACATTCGTCAAAATGCTGAGTGAATAGAGTTGAATGAGACGGACAATCCTGAAATAATTCCTATGATCATTCTACGATTCATTAATGTGCATGTGAATGGATTGAGATTCAATATGAAATGTAGTTCTTAAAAGAACACATCCAATGGTAAAAATACGATGAGCACATAGCAATTTTCAATCAGCGTGAATCTACTAATAGTTGGTTACCTCAGGTTGAGTTCAACTAAGTGAACTATGCAGATTACAATTTTAAAGAATTAATTGTTTCGAATGAGAAGTATGAGGTAATAAATTTGAATAGGACAACGCTGAATAATAAAAAATTATAGAAATTCAAATCAAATAATATTGTAATATATTATAATTGATGTGGCAATTTATTTATGAATTCAATGATTATTTAGTTGTAATTCTCTTTTTAAAATGGTCCACGTGTTAGAAACAAACTCCGCAATTCGCCTATATCGATTTGCATCACAAACATCCAAATGTATAGAATTTCAATACCCGCATTTTTGGTAAAGGTAATTTCGATAAGATAAAACGTGAGTGTTAGTTTTTGTAAATTTAAGATTCATATATGGTCAATGTGAAATAAATAATAAATGTTCAACATTCTGATGTGGTGTGATGCAAATATGTCAAAAAAAATGTTAACCAAAATCAATTAAAATGTCTGAAAATAAATAGTCTGCAAATAAAAATAGACTTCATGTATCCTAGGATTTTCTTAAAAGTTTCTCATTGAACTATTTTTTAATAAATAATTTTAAATATTTTAAATAAATTTGTTTTATTTAAATTAATAATTTTCTATCGGAATTATCGTTCCTCTATCGTTTAATGCTGATTTATAACCGCTACTGATTGGGCCCGAGAAAATTACGTGGCCGATTAAAAAAGTTGATTTCTCATTCAAAACTCACTCTAACCAGTCTAGCCTATGGGCAGCTATCTGGAATTCCAGTGACAGATACGCAATTCAGAAGACCTCAAAACCCATTCAAATGCAAGTGAATCGATTTTTGTTTCCTGGGTTGAAGATTACATTCTCATTACGACACTCGCGCTTCGCGCTCGATAATTTGTGACCGATTGAAAAACTCCATCAAGAACCGTGCAGAAATTGCCCATTTTATTCCCAAGTTCCGATCTGGGCCCAATCGGATTTTCCACATGTGGCCGCAAGGGGGCAGAAAGTGTGGCTCGCGTCAGAACCACGTCGGGTCGGGTTAGGTTAGACAAGATTATGTCAAGTTTACTATTTTCGTTGTAATATTGTTTTGTTTACATCGAACTTAAAATAACAAAAGCAAAAATTACATTGCGAGTTCGGAAGCACAGGATTGTTAGTGGGATTTCTTATATCCGCAATGAAGACGAGGATAAACTTCCGAAAAGCGATTACCTCTCCAATTAATTCGAAACTTCATATACCTATCTATTTTGACGCGCTGATGATGAATAAGGCAGTAAAAATACCTGCAAATTTGAGTTTAAAGGTCAAAACCTCAAAAACTATAAAAATTCCATGTTTTTCTGTTTATTTCAGACGATAATAAAAATTTACAAAAAAGTTTTAAAGATAAGTTGCAGATTTTTTAATAACACACATATTATGTTGAATATATTTATACTCTACGACTGATAGTTTTCGAGAAAATATACGATAAATATGAAAAATCGCAGAAGTACTGCAAACTGTTTAGCAATTCGACCTAAATTGTATGAAGAAATTATAAAAATTATACAATTATAACAACAATATGTATTTTTAAAAGATCTAATAATTTATACTTGTTTTTGGAATATTTTTATAAACGATTCTTCAGATATCTATATGGTCAAGGTCGAATGTCATACATAGCGAAATTAGTGACTTTTGAGATTAGGTATGTCCGACTTGATTTGTTCCTCTCAAACTGCACGAATATCATTTCCATTCCTAAAGTTGTACGTCAACTTCCAATGCATTCACATCACTTGAAAACATTACTTTATACAAAATATACAACAGTGATATCTGCAAATCTCAAATATTTAAAAAATGTTCATATTGTTTAGTAATTTCGGAAAGTGACAAGGATGAACAAATAAAGTGATTTTAAGGAACTTCTACCAAATTGGCAATATCAATTTTAACATCTGATTATTTGAAATTTTATTGTGTTCGCTTTTTAGCACAAGTCAGTCAATCTAATGCAACGCCATTTTGGTTGTTTTTGGACTGGTTGGTGCCGTTCCGTAATCGAGCATGCTCGACTTTACAGTGATTCTCAATCTTCATGAGAAATAGAATTTAAAAACATTCATTTTCTTAATAATTATTATGAACTATTAACTATTTGTCAAATATAAATATGAAAAACCTTATACTTAATCAGAAATTTCATAAAAATCTTAATGGATATTTAAAAGTATTACATAATTGACATTGGGGAAGTTAGTTCTGACTGTTGCTACCTGAAAAAGGCCCAAAATTTTCCACTTGGCCGTCATTAGTCCTAGCTTAGTTGCTGTGTGCGAGTTAGCTATCTTATCTGAGACGGGACGAATTTAATCTGTTTCCTAGATTCTAGCATTCAGTCGATCTTCAAGTTCAAATAAGAAATAATCAATTTCTAAGGCGAATGATGGGATTTATTGATATTTATGTGCAGAGCTGCAACTTTATTCATTCTGTCGTCATTACCATTAAATACTACGCGCTTAATCGACATTTAATCCAGATTCCAGAACGACGTTCTAGTGAAAACCGAAATTTCTATTTTATACTATTTTTGAAGAAGTCAGCCCGTGAAGGGAATTTTGGGACTGAGTAGATGTATATTTGCATAGGCCTGGAGGAAACCAACAGAGGTTCTCAATCATAAAGACACAATTTACACACTATTTGAACCCCTAAAATTACGTGTTCTTAAAATTTGATATTTTACCGCTACATTGATGATATTTACAAAAATATTTTTGACTTTTAATTTTCCAAATTCATGATAAAAATTACGCTTTTGAAATTTTCTCTCCCAGCACCCCGAAGGATATTAAAAAGTTTAATCTCCAAGATATTAAAGTTTCAACATGCAGACATATCTAAATATATTTTACCCATAGATATACGTTCCCGTTTCAAAATGTTGATATCCTCGAGGTTATACTATTGAAATCTATGATCTGAAACTTCAATATTTATTTTTCTCCGTGATCAGTTCAAAGATTTTTAAACTTCATATTTTTAGTTGCAAGCATCAAAATTTCCTTGAAAGATAAATTGTAAAAAAGCAAGCGTATATCACTTCAGAAGTATTTTCAGTTCCACACGGATAAAAATGGACATTAAGGTGTAATGACTGGATAGTAAAATTTAATATCCAGTTATTAAATCATAACACTAGAGTTTTAATATCTCGGTATAAAATTTTAATGTGAAGTCTTAATATCCATTTTTCTCTGGGCACATTTTTCAGTGGAACAAAACTATACAAAACTAATTTACTTTAGTTCGGTGAAATTAATTTCTATCAAAGGCTTTAGAAAGGCCGACTTTGACTCTGGTTATTAATTTTGATACACTTTTTGATCATTTATTCTCGCTTGAGCAAAAAACCTTATTTCAACCCAGTAGTGAACGTAGCTTGATTCTATTCGTGTCTTCGGTTCGCATAGTTTCGACCGTACAAGCCGTACGGATTGATACTCGAGCTACTCAGTTTCCGCCTACTATACCAAAGTCGTATCAGGTCGTTTTTAGACATACAGTACCGGCCAGAATTCTCAGTCCACTGAAGAAATTGAATTAAATACATGCCTCTCATTTTTCGTGAGTATATCAGCGAGAAATTAGGTGAGATCGATTTTCAATAAACCGTTAGAAAGCTTATTCAATTTCGCGTGGATTTAGCCCTACTTAAAATATTTCCGGTAAATAGGAGCCGAAATAGAATGTGGGAACGAAAATTGAATGACAAATTTTATATTCTCAAATTCCAGTTTCTGCATACTTCGGGAAAATGAATGAAAAATTGAAAATTCGCTAAATTGAAGTGTAAAATGTCCTCTTTAAAATGAGACGAGAATCAAATTTTCCATTCATTTTCCTGAAGCACGCAGAAAGTGGAATTTGAGAATCAAAAATTGGTTAAAATGGAAAATAGGTCGTCGGACTTTCCCACATGCTCTCTCGGCCTCTAGTTACCAGAACTACTTCATACAGGGTTTAATCAGCGAAAAATTGAATAAGTTTTCTAACGAGCTTTGAAAATATTTCTATCCAAATCTCTCTAAAATACCCAAAAAAAAAGAGAGGCATGTTTTTAATACGATTTTTTTAGCGGATTAACAATTCTGACCGGTACGGTAGACAAGCCAGTTTGAAATCAAAATTCTCCCATAATAATTATTGACCAAATTTATACATAAACAATTCCAATTCATAGTCATTTTTAAGAAGTCTTACAAAAAAAATCTACAAGCTTAGGTCCCGATAATTTTGCTCATTTCTGTTGAGTAATTCATTTAATATTATTCACAAATTGTTATTCGTTTATTTCTTTAGTTGTTTTGAGGCATAAGTTTTAAGAAACAGAACATACTTGAATATATCCCGTATAACTGTTGATAATTCAATTAAAATAATATTGTTCTACATGTAAGGATACAAATTCTTCTCATGACGTTCTAAAGGAATTCATTCTCGAGTCGAGAAAAATCAATTTGAAAGGGATGCAGATTCAGGTTCTACAAATGGACTTCTTCTCGCTTCACGTGAATTCTTGTCTTTTATTTTTCAGAAGAGGTCGATTTAAAGGCCTTTAAATTTAAAAGAGCAATTTGGTCTATGAGCAACCATTTTTTTCTCTCTGTATACCGAAATTTTAGTACAAATAGCTGGACATTTTCGATACGAATTCCAGAAAGAAGGGATTATTTGCACCAAAATTTCGGTATGCATATCAGAATTTTTTCCCGATACTTGTATAAGCTTCGTTTTTCAGAGTGATATACAATTGGAGTATAATTTCGGTAGACATTTAATAAATATATAGTTTGCGTTGTACCATTTCCTGAACACTAAATAGTCAACTAGTTTTTGTGAAAAGATGATTTTTATTTTATAATTGATATGAAAATATAATATTGACTTCACACTTATAAATGAATTAATCAATTTGTGATGTTGCTGAAAATACAAAAATGAAGACAGATTCTATAGAAAGCAAGGCCTGGCTTGACCCGCAGAAAATTCGGGACGTTTGGCAACCCTGTATGAACCGCTCCAACAGAAACAAACAAGAATCGCCGGTCATGGTGATCGAAACTCCTTTTCCGGAGCTATTTGAAAAAAACGTGACTGAAGAAAAATTGAGAATTCAAAACGTCAATTTTTTCGATAAAAATCATTTATTTATGTTCAAAAGGCTAACATTAAACTGATATACATTTGATTTGCAAAGAGCGTTGAAGGGGAGGGGGGTCAGATAACAATGTTACGTATTTCTTGAACGGCCCCTAAATGACAATGATATAATTTCAAAATAAGCAGACCACCATGGAGCCAATAAAAAAGATTATATATTTTGTAGAGAAAAATATCATTTATAGAGCGTCAGTGTAACGACTGCCTATGCATCTTCGAAATAGAGTTTTATGTGACTGGTCTTATAACATTCGAATGACTTCATTAAAGAGGGTTTGTTCGATTTTCTCCTACTATTTATTGATAGTTACTCCAAATATTTAATAATGTGCTTAATTTTTATAAGACTAGTGACATAAAACTCTATATCCAAGATTCACAGAGAGCCACCTAAATTTGGAACTATTTTTCTCGTGCACGAAATGGGGAACATTTTTTTTTTTTTATTAAAAAAAAAGAAGATAAATTTTAATTTGTACTAGGCATAGTTGCAATGTATTACTTTACGAAGGCAAGCTTTTTGTTTTTAAACATTGTATTTAAGACCTAAGATTGTTTGACTCAAGCTCTAACATCAACATTCAAACACCTCATTATACTAAATAAATACTATAATGATATATATGTATGAAAACGACTTCGGGATGTCAATATTCTTAATTTAACGTCTGGGAAACAACAAATTGGAATTGATAAGGGAAACCCTTACTTTTCTACTTCTTCCAAATTATTTCTTCAGAATTGTATAATAATAAACTTTCGGAATTAGACCGATTCCCTCATCAGATTATCTGTTATAGAATATGAGCAATTAGAAGAAATGGTGTAAAGTAATAACGCGTAATATAAAGAATTAAAGGAATATTAAATTACGATACCTTTTATATTTCGCAGAATTTAAGCTTTTTTATGTATTTTTTTTGGAATTAATTATCGATATAGAGGGAAAATACAGCGTAGATTTACCTGTGCGATGCAGAAGCATGTTAAAATGAAATATTAATTTATTATTCAAAACATAAAAATTTCTATGATAGGTAAGTTAAAAAAATTAAAATCACATCACATGTTGAAGGTGCATACTCCGTCAACTTTACACAATAATTTTTTTAACTTAACTATCGCAACATTTTTTAAGTTTGGAATAATTAATAAAAATTTAATAAATTTGTCAACTTAGCATCGACTCTTATAAATACGTATTCAATTTCATTTTCAAATAATATTTTATACTATTAATAGTTCCCAAAAACATACATAAAGAATACGCCTAAATTCTGCGAAATGTAAAATGAATCTTAATTTACTACTCCACTAATTCTTACGACATCCGTGGCGACAAAGTTTTAATGTGGATTCCTATAGGATTTTTTTACGACAAATACAAATCTGAAAGTTCAAAATCGATATCTCGAAGTTTTCGAGATATCGACTTTTTTGTTAAAATGATTAACTTCTGTATTTTGCTCGTATTCACCTTATTTCTGTGGCTTGAATCTAAACGTACGGACATGTCAAGGTTAAGGGGGAGTATAGACACTACTAATTCCTTATTATGTATTCCGATAGCGTTTTTTGCGAGAAAAAGGATTTTGAATTTCACAAAGCGATATCTCGAATATTTTTTGAGAATACTGCAGTACTCACTCTTAGCTCTTTCCAACCTCCCATGAGTGACGGCAAAATCACCCCTGTAACTGGTCACGGAATTTGAAAAAAAAATCGATATCACGAAAACTATTCGTGATATATTAATTCCGAATTAATATGTTTTCGAAAACATTACAATAAATGACCAAAAATGTAGATTTTTTGGTACTTTATAAGCAGCTGTACTTATGGACTGAAAAGGTTTAAACGGTGGGTTCAAAATGGTTTTTAGATTGAATCTAAGAGTGCCTTAGATTCATTTGAATTGAATATTGAAAGTAGGGGGCGCACTCACTGAAAAGGATTGAGGTCAGTCTGAAGGAGTCTCAGATTGAAGTCACGGATTCAAATAGTGTCTCAGGATTCGTTCAGATGGAATTTGGTGTTGACGATTCGGATTAATTTTGAGAACTTGCTTCGAATTGGTTCGGAATTAATTGCTATCCGAAACTTTTGTCATTTTACTTCAAAAGCCCATTTGCTTTCCAGTTTGCGGTTTTTATTTGATATTTCTTTTAAATAATTGTTAAAAAGAATAATTCAAAAATTGTTTCGGATAACCAGGGGCCTGTAACCTGTATCTAAAATTTGATAAGGTATATTCAGACACATTCATAAAAAAGTAAACGTAAATTTTGGTTTCTTTGCAAACTGTGTTGATGCTAAAATTCTAAATCTTCAATATCTAGAATGTCCAGATATAAATGACAGGCAACTGAAAGAAAATATAGAAGCCTAAAATTTCTGAAACATAATTGAGCCTGCAATTCAGATCCTCATGAAAAAGTTTTGTAGGAAAATCATCATACAAATTATTAGTGCATGGATACATTTAAAAGAAGCTTCTTTTGACATTGTGAATTAATTATTTCAATATTTTCATATTAATTTCTATAGTTATTTTCCTTTAATACTTTTTCGTAAGAGGGAGGGGGGGGGGGCTAGATTAAGTTAATGTTCCCTCTACTAAATCAAAATAGATCTTCAGTATTTTAAATTAAATGTCCAACCGGTAAGTTTGTCAAAGGGGATTAGAATTAAAAAGGGCGAAACATAAAATTCCACTCATCAAAACACGAACGATTTTCCAAAAGCCCGTTTCTCGCGACTTTCATTCAGTTCAGGAGTCTGGACTGGAGCAGAAAAGGAAAAGCCTTGCAGCAGAAGTGACCAAAGTCCAGCAAGCAATACGTTGCTTATGGCACTGGACAGACTAATGGCTCCGATTCAATGTGCTCGAGGAATCGGAGACAGCCTGAAACTGAATTCGATCCGATACGGATCGAAGGTATAATATGTCGGTATCAGTTCTACCAATGACCTGAATCGTCCCGAAAACGCACCTCTCTGAGTTTCCACTTTTCTTACATCCAGTCGATCTCAAAAAATTCCTGTCAGCATGCAAGAACAGGGTCTAAAATGTTTGAAATTTCATAACTCGTGATAAATTTAATATTGCTTAGCTCTCATTGCCCTGCTAGCTACATCTAAATGTACAGCAGTATTTAAATTCTAACTGTCCAAAAAAGTCACGTAATTCATATTAACATTTTAAGCCCTGTGGGAAAGAGATTCGAAGGTTGCTGTTACAGATTGTTGGTAGTTTGGTACTCACATCATCTTGTTCACGATATTGTTTTCGCTCCAGGTCCACTTGAGCAGAATTTTTCAAAATTTCCCAGAGACGTCGAGGGATCACAGTCACTTGGTAGTTTTCCGCTTTCTGACACGAGAATAAGGTGAAGGTGTGACACCACTAGAGAAAAAACACTCATCACTATCACTAGGGGCCCAACCCCGATCCGACGGAAACCGTGGGTTCGTTTTTAACCGTGGCCGACGCTCATCGCGCCACAGTTAGTGTAGTTATAGAAGAGAAAATGATCAGAAACAGCTTCTTTCATTTGTTAATTGTTTGTAGTTGCGGAAAATGGAAAAAGCGTTCATTCATCCAGTCGGTCTGATGAAATGGAACCTCGGGCGAGGATCGAAAACGGACGGTAGGCGGCTATGGCTATCCGCTATGCTATAGTGTAGTAGTTATGCGGGAGAGAGACAGAGATGGAACGAATGCCCCTGCTCTCCGATAACGAACCTCAGCTTAGTTGTGGCTCGGTGCAGCAAACTTTCCTGACTGAGAGCCGAATGCCTCTGGAGTTGTGCCCACTGGACTCAGGAGTGCCAATCCCCGTCAAAGTTCCTAGAACTGTGGTTCTCAATCACTACTATTGACAGAAAAATTCCTAGATATTTTTTATGTTTTTTCACATTTTTCTCAACGTTTTTTGGTTTTGAGAATATTTTTAGGGGGAGTGGGAAGTGGAGATGAAATTCTACGTTTCAGAACCTAAAATGATTATTTTTGGACAAAAGGCGTTTATTTATTATGAAATGTTAATTAAAACCTTTCAAATTTTTATTTTTTATTTTTTCCATATTTCTTGCAGGTATAAGTAATTAATTTTTTCAATTTAAGGAAATCACTTATTATAAAATATCGGAAAATGAGGATTTAAATATATATTAAAACATTCTAAATTGAACGAGAATTGTTAGTTTAAAATATTTAAAATTAAATCAATTGAAAAATGAATGCTTTCGAAATCCAAAATTGAAAATGTTCAGAATTGAATTATTTTAGTTTGAAAATTTATAATTTAGAAAATTAATACAATTTCTAACATACCAGTTTCAATTGCACTTTTTACGCTCGTGTAGCTTTATATTAAATTTTAAGAGTTGTACAATTTTTCAAATTAATTTCAAAATTCCAATATTACGAATTTGCCAGTCTTAGTTTTATATTGTTCCAAATTGTAGAATTTTTAATTTAAAACTAATTTCCTGAGCAATGTTTAGTTTTAAAGAGTTTCAAATAGTATATTTTCAGATTAAAAATTTATATATGTTCATTAGTCATTTTAAAATGAACATTAGTTAAAATGAGTTATTTCGGGGGGGGGGGGG
>NC_046663.1:52434303-52436784 GCF_010883055.1 Belonocnema kinseyi
CCCCCCCCCCCCGAACGCCCCAAATATGACACAATAATAAAAGACATTTTTACGTATTATTGTTAATTTGCAGCAATTCCTGAATCTTTTTTGATACAGATAATTACTAATAGACAATCTGAAATATTAATAATGACTTTTCAAGCAATTTGTAATTGTTTAAATAAATGTAACTTATTTAAACGATGATATTTACCCCAAAAATGTAAAAAATAATTATATTTTCTGAATGAAATGTAATAGTTCGTCATTGTTTGGAGTATTGCAGTTTTCAAAAACATTATGTGATTATGTAAGCATATAGTTATTGTTTAGTTTAAAAATATTTAAAAATTAAGCCAGAGATGTTCACTTTTTCTCAAATTAGTATCCTATGCATACATTTTTCTATCAAACTAACTTTATGGATTTATGCACTTTATAAAACTTTGGAGTCACTGATCACGAATTAGAATTCAGATTTTCAAAATTCAAAATGGCAGATCTAAAATTTTGGACGAATTTTTAAAAAGTTGTTGGATTTTCATAAAACTTGTTACTCGGGGGTTTCTGAGGTCGTTGATTACGAATACCTCAGATTCCAAGTTTCATGAAAATCCATGATCTTTTTGAAAACTCGTACACCGTATTGGATACGCCATTTTGAATTTTTAAAATCTCGTTCCGGATTCATAATCAGCGACCCCAAAACACCAGAGTAACCAGTTTTAATATAATTTATTCAATACGTCGTTCAAAAATTAAATCTTTCGTAAAAAGAGCTATTTTCGAAATTTATTTATTTATAACTATTTATAATTTTAAGCAATATGTTCGTTACTTTTTTACATTCTACAATGCTTCAAATATGACATTATTAAGACTTTTTTGATATTACTTTAAAAACATTGAATCTAGATTCTAGAGGCTAAAGTTGTGGACGAAAAGAGTGGTAATTTGGGTTACCACTAAGCCGCAAAGGGTTAAAAAATAAAATAGTTATCATATTGTCATAATGAAATTTAAATTATAAAAGTATATTTATTATTGCATTCTCATAGTTTTACTATCTTCATCATGAGTATATTATAAAAAAGGTACATTCACTCATAAAAATTATGATTTCAGTTTCAGCATTTCCTTTGACCAACATTTTTGGGGTCGAAGTATTGTATTTTAGATGAATATATTGTTTCTATAAGCTGTTAGGAAAATAATTGTGTGTATTCTATTTTATATTATTTTTTTAAAGCTATTAAAAAAATGCTTGAGCAAATTAAAATTGTTTAAATAAATAGTAATTTGATAAACATCAGAAGAAATGTATATAAATTATGTAATTATTTTTAAAAAAATAGCATATGATACCAATTTGAGAAAAAAGTAGATCATGGAAGACATTCAAATTGTCCACTATAGTGCTTGTTTGTATAAAAAAACTACAGAAAGTTCTGAATATTAACAATAATCCGTTAAAATGTAGTTTTATTTTTATTTTTGGGTACTATTGAGGGCGTCGTATGGGCGGAGGTAAGGGTGGGTTCAAAATAAAAGTTATTATTCAATCCATTAAAACATGGCACGTTTCGAGCAAATACTGAAGTATAACTTGAATTATTAAATAATCCAAAATCCCCCCATATTAAGTAAGTGGGGTTTTGCAGTGCGTGTAATATTTGAATTTCGAAAAAAATAAATACGGATTTTCTTTCTCCGGTAATGGAAACTTGGTAGGAGGGGGGGGGGGGGTTCTCGTCCGATAGAGTGAAAACAAATTTTTAATCGATTTTTGGACCATCCTACTATACATACTAATTTGTTAAATTCTTCGTAAAAACTAATTTTTCTGTATAAGTGTACTTAGACTTTTTTTAACTGTTCAATTTAATAAAATAATAATTATCATGATTCATTACGATCATATGTCAAAAATAAAGTTTTGTCCCATGCATTTGATGGAATTGCTTTTTTCTCTTAGCATTCGACAAAGTCAAAAGTTAGCTGCCGATGAAGTGGAAATACTTAATTGATCAGTTTTCAATTCAATTCTTAAATCACGCAAAAGTTCAAATTTAAACTAAATGAAACTTCAAATTAAGAAATTAAAATCGTTAGAAATCGCACGACTTTAAATTGAAAACTAACATAAAATAAGTTTTAGGGCAAAAATTTTAAAGCAGATTGCAATCTTTTTAAAGTAAATTTTTTATTTGTTTGCCTTTCCATATCTTTGTTTCAGGTTGATAAATTTATAGTTTCGTTTCTTTGCTGCAGTTCTTAT
The DNA here is from genome assembly GCF_010883055.1 of Belonocnema kinseyi. Taxonomy (NCBI): domain Eukaryota; kingdom Metazoa; phylum Arthropoda; class Insecta; order Hymenoptera; family Cynipidae; genus Belonocnema; species Belonocnema kinseyi. The sequence continues at coordinate 52,436,564 of NC_046663.1, forward strand.
ACACATGGTAATAGGTTAAAGCGAGCACATATATGCACCAAAACACTTATACCAAATATGAAACTTTTCAGAATAAATCACTGAAGCCACACAATAAAAAGTAGTGCAATTAAAAAGGGAATAATACGAGGGTGGATTGATAAGTTTCCGGCCTGACCAAGAAAAACAACGTTTTTAAGAATTTTTTTTTTTTTATTTCTCAACATAATCTCCTCCAAGGC
>NC_046663.1:52436884-52442422 GCF_010883055.1 Belonocnema kinseyi
AAGCTATCTAAGGATGGTACTATAGAACGCCACCTCAAGGTAGGCCTAGTGGCGCCATCTCTTGGTCAGGCCGGAAACTTATCAATCCACCCTCGTACTAGATTAAAAGTATTTTAAGAATTTATGATTACATCAATGCAAATTGAATAATGTTTCCAGTTTAAAACGTTTAAAATTGAGTAATTTCATATTGAAATCTTCTAAATTAGTCATTTTAAAAGAAATGGCATTTTAAATTAATATATTTTGAATTACATTTTTTAAGCAACTTCCTGGGTAGAAATTATAAAATGGTTCTTAAGAGGCCCTGTCTAGATTTCCTATTTTCTATCGAGGCCCTAAAGTGGCAATCTATCGAGGGCGCAAGCGAAAGCGTCACGCTCAGCTAGCGAGATCATCAGGTGGCAACCTAATGAGGCCCTATTAATAGGGTCTTTATAGAATCTAGATAGTCGCTCACACACTATTATTCGAAAGCATATGCTATTGTTTTTTATTTTGTTGATTCAAATAAACTATTATTAAAATATTAAAAAATTGATCATGCTTTAAATTCTGAAGTGTGATGCTATGGTTGCAGTAGTATTAAAGTTTAACCAGCACATTGCCATAATCTATTACTAGAAATTTTTGATTCAAAGAAGGAAAATATTAATCCAATTGTAAAATAAATTTTCATTGCAAAAGTTTAATCTAAAAATTGAACACCAGTCTTGTATAGCCTCTGACAAACAACACTCCTTGTTTTCACGTATTTTTATTGACATTCGATTATTAACTATACTCCGCAAGTTATTCTAAAATTAAACGTATTGTTAAATTTGTCTAGAGAAGACTTATTGCTAATAACTAAAGACAAACGCAGTTTATTAAAATATCGGCAAGCGCCGAGAATCGAACGCACGCAACGCAGGCTTAAAAGTCGACCGCCTAATCCCCATTGCTACGATGCCACGCTGAGTGCGTTATCATAAATGTTTGACGGCATTCATCCGATACTTTAGAAATTAGGAAAAAAGGTTTTTGAAGCTCGATTTGTTATATATGATTTTTAAACGTACTTACGTGATTTCAAATTAAATCGATCTTTAAGAAAAACTCTTTTCAAATTTTTAAGACACCAAATGTTTTAATTTTTTCAGAAAAAAATAAAATTTTTCAAATTTTGCATCTCGGTAATTTCTTAAATTTTTTCTTTTTTTTAAATCTAAGTATAATTAAGCATAAGAACACCAATGTACTTTTTTGTAGTCACATCTGTATTACCCGCTTTACCTGTCGAGGGCTTTACAAGGTCCCCTCAAGAAAATAATTAATTGATAGCAATTATTTTTTAAATATATCTTTATGAATAAAGCTTTTTATCTAGTTTAATTAAAAAATATAGTGCTAAAAAGTGAGCATATAAATAATGTAAGACAAGTAGCATACGACAATAACCTGTCGAGGGCCAGTGGGTCAGTGGCTTCGTGAGAGCCAATATTTAGTTTAGGCATAAAGAGGCAATTTCTACCCGGGATGCAGCAAACTCTTAAATTAAAAACGATCCGAAACAATGAACTTCAAGTACAGAAATGAAAAGTACGGAAATTTTAAATTTCAATTATTGAAAATGGTGCAATTTCAAGTTGAAAACTGTCATAAACGGAATAATATCAAATTGGAATTATTCAAAGAATTTGTGGTTGTATCATTTTAAATTGATGTTTTTTTCAGTTTAAAACTATCTAAATTTAATCAAACTCACTAATATAATAATAATTTTTCTTCAACTTGGTAATTGTCGATATTTCAATTCAGGTTTTGGTCCCTATCTGTGGCCGAACTGACAATTTTTATGCAAATTTTTTTTTTGTATTTAAGAAAAAAATCAAATCAAAATTTATATGAATTATATTAAGTTTCAACCCCTATACGTGGCTGACATATAGTATTCTGTTGACTGCAAAATTGATCAAATTTAAAAACACGCTTAAATAAATTTTTTTGTTTGGAAATGTACGTTAGTATTGATGAATGAAGTGTCAGTCCGGGACGAAACATAACAAATGTAATTATTATTTTTAATTACAAATATTGTTTTTATTAATTGCATAACACGCAAAAATAAATATTATCGACCCTAATGCTAATTAAAAGAATATTTTTTTACTGCTCAATTAATTTACCATTTGAAGTGTTTAAAATTGATCAAATCACCGTTTTTATTTCAAAAATGTTCTGGTTAAAGTTTTTATTGAATCGTTAAAAATGATGCTTGATGAAATTAAACAAAGAAAACGTTAAAAATGAATAGTTTTTATATTATATTGAGACTCAATCCATTTTATACAATTGCAAAATGAATAGCTTTTTAAATTGATTGATTTTCAGTTCCTGTTTTCAAGCTCCTTCAGCTCTTTTTAAAATTTTCAAATTGGAGACATTTATCTTTCTATATCAAGGGATGAATATGAATTTTCTGAATTTGTATGATGTAAGAAATGGGTCGCTGAATCAAGTTAAAGTAATGATTTCCCCTGATTCATCAGTAAGTTTCGGGGATTAATCAATATAAGACAAGAGGACCGATTCCCAAAGTAATATTTTTTTGAACGAAATATATTCAAAAATATTTGCGACTAATTTTATTTATAAAATTATACAAAATTGTACTAGGATTTCGTAGTTTTTAAAACCTGGCACTGCTCATTTTTCATTAAAATTCCAGATATCTTCAATATATAGAAATTTAAAACATCATGTCGAAAATGTGATTGTCTTGCACTTGCAATCCTCTTAATTGTCGTTTATTTGCAAGTGTTTATCGGCATCAAAGTCGTTCGAAGGCCAAGTTAAAGAAAATGATCTTGGGTATTCGTCAGCTATTTGCATTACGTCGTGAATGTTGTACATTCCCTATATCACAAAATACTCTTACGCATAACATTACGTGTCTTTTAAGCAAATTAATTATGATAATTAGTCAAATAAGTATAATTTTCCTATATTCAACTTTTGTCCAGCAGTTTTCTTATTTTATTCTTCCATTATTCCGTTGCATAATTTTTCTTGTAACAAATATTAAACTTATTTACTTTAGTTGTTGAAGACAAAAAGTAATAAAATTAATAAAAAGACTAGATTCTATAAGAAAATCAAGATTAGCTGAATTTTCTCTATTTCAAAATTTGATCTTTTACAGTAAATTATTAATTAGTAATATAAGTAATATTAGTAATAGTCATTATTTTTTACAAATCGCTTATATTTATCGGGTTTTCAGCTTAATGTTTAAATTTAAATACAAATAATTTTCTTATTGGAAAGTTCAACATGTACAAATGTCTTTTCAACGTTGTAAAATTGAAAAATTAAAATTTTGGAATCATTCAGAGTTGTACAATTTGTAATTCAAAATTAATTTGGTAATTGATGTGTCTCCCAATAGTTTGAAAAAAGATAACAAATTAAATTAAATTAATTAATCATTTTATTTTTCCAAAAAACGTTTATTTATCCTTGCTTTTATGAAAATTTCAAAAGCAGTTTCAACTAAAAAATTCATCCATAATATTAATGAAATTCGAATGAGAATCCTTGTTATGAATAAGACACTTTAGGGACTTTGGCACTCAGGTTGGCACTAGACTTGTCAGTGATTGGCTGCTCCTATTGGTCAATTCCTTAAGCACCCAGTGAGTGGCACTGGCAGCCTGAGGAAAATACAGATTCAACAAAATTCTATTTTATTCATTGACTTTAATTTCAAAAACGACACTCTTTTTCAAAACATCGAAAAAAATTTGTCTTTAAAAGTATTTAATAAAAATGTGCAAAAAAATTGGGTCCCTTTTATAAAGCATTACCATTTGTAATTTAGAATATCTCTAATTTAATTCAAATCACCGGTCCAAAGAATGGTGCTTTTTAGAAATCATTGTAAACACTGGAAGTGATTCCTTTTGAAGTTTAGAAAACGGTATTCAAGGATTGGCCACTGTTTTTCATTTGGCAGGTTCATTTATTTACTGTTTTGAATATTATTTATATTACTTACATCAATAAAGATAAATGATTGTCGGGACTTTTTGCGGGAAATTGAAAATCTGTTGGTAAGACTGTTTCTGAAAGCGTCTCGTAAATTGTCAAACTGCGCAAACTCTGAGCCTCTGAACGTAACTTTCCTAACCTGTGTCAGTTCATCTCGATTCGATCCGAATACAACAATCTGAGACGCAGTTAAAAAATAGACTAGTGGATAGTGGAGTGCTTTTTTAAATAAAGTTTCGTCGTTACGACGACGAATTGCTTTTACAAAACGACGAATTTTTCTTCCCCGTTTCCTGGGCGTCTTTTCGCCATTCTTTTGGAGAAAGCGGATTGGCGTCGCAAGAAGCGATCAGAAAATGAGGAGCTGAGAATAGACACCTTTCGTTACCACGAGGTAAGCTCCTGTCATCGTTGATATTTTATGCACTTTTAACATAGCTCTTCATTTAATATGAGAAAACAGTTGTGTTTGTAGCGCTAAAATTAGGCTGACGCTTTTTTATTTCGTAAAAAAAAGTAAATACCAAGAAAAAGACTACAGTTTTTGGAACACTTGATAATACAATTGATTATAATTGAAAAACGCGTATGTGCGGGAATGATTAATAGTTTACTTTTTTGTAGTGAGTCAAGGGATTTTAAACGAGGTGTGAAGGAATTTTGTAGTGACATTGTATGCGCCTTACTCAAACTTATACCGAAAATTATATCCGAAATATCAAACAACATTTTCCCTCGCTTATTCCAAATCTAAAACAATAATCAGAATTGTTTATATAGACATTCTCTGAACTAATATGAAGTTTAAAAAATAACTAGATAATTGCGCGCGCTCTGAAACCAGTGTTGAATAGTAATTTGTTGCAAATAATTAATTTAATGAAAAGTTAGGTTATTTCTAACTTTTATGGCGACTTTGTTATTATTTTTAAAAGTAATTTGTAACTTACTTATGATTATTGCAATAACTTGGAAATTTAATTTTAGTTTCTTTACAGATTACTTTGTGTTTTTGTATATTATCTCCTAATAAGAGAGGTTTGTGGCTTATTCGTTTGAATAATTTCAACCTATATTTTTTTTTGAGAATTTATCTTTTTTGGTTTGAATTTTAACTACCTCGGTGAAAATTCATGTAGTAGAAAGTTTCATTAACCGGTTAAAAACACACTTTTTTTGTACAAAATTTTTCTTCTTGACTTGAAAATGCAACAATTCAGTGGACATTTTTCCTTGTTTAAAAATTCGACTTTTTCGTTTCAAAATTGATCTCTTTTGGTAAAAAGAATCTAATTTATTTTGGTTGAAAACTCGACTTTTTATAAAAAAATATGATTTGGTTGGCGATTCAGCTATTTTTTTTTTTGTTGAAAATTCTTGGTTTTTTTGGGTTGAATACAACTGTTATTATTATTATTACACCATTAAGCCATTTCCCCTTCGGGGTAGGCGTGACTCACTCGGCAGGGGAAAGGAGTAGTGTGTGGATGGGATAGAGATTTTTCA
>NC_046663.1:52442522-52443982 GCF_010883055.1 Belonocnema kinseyi
AACATATTTTTTGGTTGAAATAATATCTATCTATATTTTCGGTTTAAAAATGGAAAATTTAACTATTTTGGCAGAAAGTTCAACTAGTTGGTTGAAAAATAACGAAATTTTTAGTTAGAATTTCCACTTTTTTTAAAAGTGTTGATTTTAGTTGGGAAACTCATCTTTTTGGTAAAAAAAGTCCTGAAGGGGGTTCAGCTATTTTTTGAAAATTGGTCTTTTTTATTTGAAAATTGAACTACTTTGTTGATAGTTGATCTACTTTATTAAAAATTCAGTTGTTTGGTTAAAGATTTATAATGTTAGTTAAAAATTAAAATATTTGATTAAAAATTGAACTACTTCGTTTCAAATTCAATTTTTTGGATTAGGAGGGGGGGGGGGGTTGAAATGAAATACAGTTTTTGTGAACATTTGTCTTTTTCAGTTGAAAATTCATTTATTTTGCTTAAATTTCATTTTTTGATCGCAAATCTCTTGCTTGAAGATTCATCTTTTTGGTTGCAAATTCGTTGTTTTCTTTTCGTTGAACCTTAATTTTTGAACTGAAAATTCAACTGTTCACTGTTAGTTGAAAATGTATCTTTTTTAGTTAAAAATTCAACTATTTAGGTGAAAATAAGCTTTTTTGTTAGAAACTTAACTCTTTTGTTGAAAATGGTAGAGGGTCCAAATTTGCGTGAACATTAACTTTTTTGTTGGAAATTATACTGTTTTTTGGAAAATTCGTCTTTCTTTTTAAAAACTCCGCAATTTATAGGATTTTTTCCCTCGTTTCAAATTTTGCCTTTTTTGTTAAAAATGTGCAACTTTTTTGTTGAAAATTCAAGTTTGGTAGCAAATTAATTTGATTTTGTTGACGATTCAGTTATTTTGCTGAAAATTCGTCTTTTTTGGTTGAAATAATATCATCTATTAAATTATTCGTTGAGAATTTATCTAGTTTGGTTGAAAAATCATATATTTGTTTATATTTTCAGTTTGAAAATTCAACTCTTTTGTTGAAAAGTGTTGTTTTGGATTGAAAATTCATCCTTTTTGGTAAATAAAATTTCTGCAGAGGGTTAATCTATATGGTTGAAAATTCGTCTTTTTAGGTTTAATATTTAATTACTTGGTTAAGAGGTGAACTACTTCATAAAATTTCAGTTTTTTTTATTGAAGATTTATACTTTTAGTTGAAAATTAATTTCTTTTTTTCGAAAATTTAAATTATATTTTTTCAATTTTTGTTTTGAAGGTTCAAACATTTTTGGTAGAAAATTCAACCATTTGTTTATAAATGAACTTTTTTGTTGAAAATTCGTCTTTTTGGTTTGAAAATGTAAAATGTAAACATTCATATATTTCTTTGAAAATCCATGTACCAGGTGTATACATATGAAACCGGTATTTTTTCAAGAAAAAAACACATTTATTTCAAGAGAATGATAACAAATATTTTATTCAAAGTATGCGCC
>NC_046663.1:52444082-52453144 GCF_010883055.1 Belonocnema kinseyi
ATTAGCACAAATGGTAAGTTCCGACAGTGCCTACAAGTGTGCCTACTGGCCGCTAAATGGCAATACCGGTTTCATATGTATACACCTGGTATATTGTTGAAAATTTAACTATTTAGTTAAAAAGTCTAACTATTTTGTAGAAAAGTAACTTTTTTTGTTGAAATTGTAGTCTCTTGGCTTGAAGACTTTTGTTCAAAAGTGTTCTTCTTGGTTTAAGAATTCTTTTCTTCCGTTAAGAAATATCATATTTTTTGGGTTATAAATACAATTATTTGGTTGAATAATACGAGTAAGAAATCTTTCTTGGTTGGAAATGCAATTGTTCCATTGAAACTTAATCCGTTCATTGAAAATTCAACTATTTTGTTAAAAAGTCATCCATTTGGTTGAAAATATAATATTTTTACTCAAAATGTTAAAAATTTAAAGCGTTTTAAACTGAATCATACAGAAGGTGTTTTTTTTTTGAAATTTGAAGCAATTTAGGCGCAGATACTTAAGATTGTTACTTGCATATCAGAATAGAGTTTTATAGACAAATGTTACGGAACTTAATTAAACCAATTTTAATATATTATAATTTGAAGCATTTTTTTCTACTATCATGTAATAGTGTTTTTAATTTTTTTATCAGTCGAAAGTAATGAGTTGCAAAGCAGGACGATGGTCGCGGGGGCTAAAGTGTAGGCTTTTAACCCACTCCGTCGGCTTGCGGGTTCAACTCCCGCCTCGCACTTTGGAAGAGCCTCGGCGGCCCATGCGGTGAACACTAGCCTAGCAAGGGAGTAGTTGTTCAAAAAAGGTTTTCTCTAAGTACTTAAAGCTGTTGCTCTTGGTGGTTCGGAACCCACCTTAAACTGTAGGCCCCCCTCCCACCACCAAGTAAGTGTGTGTGGGGGGGGGGGGTGTAAAGGAATAGGTACAAGGTGCAAGAAAAATGTAAACCCCATTCCTAAGTAATGAGTTGCATAGTATCGTGAAACGGGAAAATCAAATTGCCAGAATTTAACACGCGAGTCGTGATTTTAACTTGAAATTTAACATAAAAAATCGTTTTCAATGGCGGATGAAAATACAGTCAACGAAACAAGTAATTTATATTAATAATATATTCGAAGCTTCCAAGAGTCAGGGATTTTGCGAAAAAACACCAAAAATCAGGACATTTCTGTAAAAAGTAACTGCAAAAAATAATCAGGGCAACCCCACAGTCTCTTTTAGTCGGTTGTTTTCTCAAATCACTTTTTAGCATCTTTTTAAAGATGAACTCATTGTAGTACCGTTTCCTTCAATGCCCCCTTCTCAGAAGTAAAAATATATCAAATAAAGCTAAAATGGCAATACATAATTCTATATTTGTACCGACTGTACTGTACGGTAGCGAGGCATGGACTTATCAAGAAAAAGATAAGAGTAAAATTAAAGCAATTGATGTGAGATTCATGCGCATAATATGCGGGAAAACTCTGATGGACAAAGTAAGTAACGAGATAATTCTAAAAGAATGTGGTGCAGAAGAGACGCTAGTAGACACATGGGAAAGAAATTGGTTAAGATGGTTCGGGCATGTTGAGAGAATGCCAAATGAACGACTAACCAAACAAGTGTATCAAGACAAAGTAAATGGCAGCGTGCCCAGAGGTAGACCGCGGAAAGAATGGTTAGAATGTGTGAATGAGACCCTAGTTAGAAGAGACATAGGAAGTCACAGAACACGAGAGTCTGCATGAAAAAATGCATGGACATAAAAGAAGCTAGAGAAGTATGCCAGGACAGGAAAGTATGGCGGCAAATCGTTAATAAAAAGAGTGTCAGTAGAGTGAATGACGCCTGAAACAAAAGACCTTGGCCACTAATGGACCCAAGTGGGAAACCTTACATAACGACTTCGTGAGGTTCTTCGCTGGGGTGATTGCTAGAGAGATTGATCAGCAACCTGGGTCGGAGCAGTGTTGCGGAACGAACGTATTATTTACTTGAATAGCACGAGAATTCTAGATCAATCTGAAAAATCTCTATCCCTTCAACACACTACTCCTTTCCCCTACCGAGTCAGTCACGCCTACCTCGAAAGGGAAATGGCTTAATGGTGTAATAATAAAATAAATCATGGGTTAATCACTGTTCAAAACACACAGAAACACACATATTCTATACCTATTTCTTAATTGTCTGGCATTATTTTGAAATATTTCAGAGTATTTTGAAAAAATCCGATAAATTTTTAATAGATTTCAATAATCTGAAGGGATTTCAAAGAATTAAATGATCATGATCATGATTGTGTTTTTTTTAGAGCTCTCAAAGTATTTTAATAAATTTTCTAGGATTTCAAGAAATATTAGATTTCATAGAATGTCACGGGATGTAATAGTGTTTTAGTGGATTTCAAAGAATTTATTCACAAGAATTGAGGGATCTCGTTATTAAAAATTTTTTAATTCACTTGAATTTTTTTAAATTTTCTCAATTCTACTTAATTCAATGGACTTTTTTAAAAATTTTATTTAATTGATCCTGCTGATGAATTGATAAAATGATCAAAGAATTTAAAATATTTCAAAGTATTTTTTAAATTCCTTGGCATTTTCAATAGCTTTAAAAAAATCGAAGGGATTTCAAAAGATTTTAAGGGATTTAAAATATTTTAGGTTATTGAAAACGATGACGAAAAAAATTTTAATTTAATTTAGTAATTTAATGAGATTTCAAAGGATTTTAAATATTTTAGGTTATTGTAAAAGATTCCCAGGCATTTTCAAGAGCTTCACAAATTTTCAAGGGATTTCAAAAGATATCAAAGGATTTAAAGTATTTGTGGGAAATTTAAAACGATTTCAAGTTCTTTTCACAATATTTTGAATGGATTTTTAAAACTTTGAAAGATTTTAGGGCATTTCAAAAGATTCCAAGGCATTTTCAAGAAACTTAAACAATTTCATGTGTTTCAAAGGGTTTTAATAATTTTAAGGGATTTAAAAAATTTGCATTTGGTTTCAAAGAACTTCCTACGATTTCGGAAAATATGAAAGGATTTTATAGCACCTGTAAGATTATAGAATATTTTAAAAGATTTCAATGGTTTTTATAAGTTTTCCTAGGATTTACATGATTTTATGGGGGTTTAAGAGCTCTCAAGGTATTTTAATAAAGTTTTTAGTATTTCAGATAGTATCATTAGATTTTAAGTAATCTCACGGAATTTTATCATATTCTAATGGATTTCGAAGAATTTATTCACAAGAAGTGAGGGCCCTCTTAGGGTTTCAAAGATTTCTGACATATTTGTCCATTTTTTTGAATTTTGCTTGCATTGTTTTGAAGTTTAATGAAATTATTCTGAATGTGTTACCCTTTGAGCGGGGAAAAAGTAACTATAAATCAGAAACTTTAAAAAATATTTTTATACTGAATTAATTAATAATGTATTCGGCACTATAGTTGAATTAAAAAGTAGCAATAATAATACAATACAATGCAGATTTATTATTAAATCACCTTAAATGAGCTCTGTTATTTATTATTAATCATTATATTCTGTTAGAGATCCCGAATTTCGAGACAGCGGGACACTTCGAAAACAAAAACACCATTTCAGTAGCATTGAGTGGTCAAAATTTCGCGCCATCACAATTTTACATAAATTTTAATATTATCAAAATTAATGGTAAAATTACTAAATCAAAATTCTTCCGCTTTTTTAAATAAATATCAACTTCTAACGAATGTCATTCACGCACACTCAATTTGGATGTCTACTGTAATGAAGAATCAATACTATGCCCAATTTTTCCGCTCTCCTTTTTAGTTTACAATTCAGTCACTTTTTCATTCGTTGCAAATAACAATGTCCTATTCAAATTTTATATTGAATATTCGACTTCTAGGAATGGAACAAAAAATCTGTACATTTTTTGTTTGGAAAATCTGAGAGAAAATATATGCATTTTTCGAAAATAATAACACATCCCTTGGTGAGAATTTAAACAATTTTTAGAAGAAACATCTTTTAATCGCATGAAATTTTATGAATTTCATATCACTTCTTGTAAATACGAACTTAAATCAGTTTGATTTCAACTTTTTTTAAATCTCAAGTTTGAATTGTCAACTTGTTCAATTACGAAATATTTTAGTTTCCATTGCGTGATTATAAAATCTTTTATTCAAATATTTTTGATTGCAAGGCTTCATTTTAGGCTTACATTTCCAATTTAAAGAATTTAAAAATGCAACTCTGAAGACTTAAACTATCATAAAACAATTAAACGCCTTTGAAATTGAAAAAAAAAACTTTCTGAGTTTTTCAGCTTTGTATATGGGGCGGAATACTATCCCATTGGACTCTTATTATAGTGTTTTGGAAATTTATTTTCATGTACTTTAAGACTATCATAACGATATATTTAAAAAAAATATTTTTTTGTTGAAAATTAAATTGATATTCATTTAATAAGAAAACGTATTTAAAAGTTTTTTTTTTGCTATTTCAAAAAATAGTTTTTTATACTCTTTCATATCATGTAGAATAAAAAGTGGGCCGCAAATTTTTTCTTGGTCAAATTTAGATTTTTACGCTCGAGGCTGCCACTTTAAATTTCTACAGCGCTCGGACACGAATACTGTCAGGTCTAATGTGCCTTAAATTATATTTAACTTTTTTAGATGATTATCTATACAGAAATATATAAATTACGTTATATATTTCATCTCACACCTTTTATTTTATTCAGAATGAGCGTAAAAATATAAATTTGACCAAGGAAAAATTTGCGTCCCACTTTATATTCTACATGATATCAAAGAGTATAAAATTTTTTGTTTAATATGGTTTATTTTCAAAAAATCAATTACGATTTTGAATTTCATAAAAAAATATATAGTTTTTTTAAAAATATATCGTTATAATAGTCTTTAATTACATAAAAAGTGCAAGGTGAAGAAACGTGTGAAAACTTCAAGCCCTTGTATATTGACAACCGGTTGATAAATGAACCTATGGTTTGGTGGATTAATGTAGGTCCACTAGGATATTCCAGCCAAGTTTCAACCGGATCAAAAACAAATTAATTTTAGGTTGGAATACTTGGCGTATTCTGCCCTATATATAAATGAATAATTTTGAAAATTCTACTGAGTAATAAATTAAAATTTTGAACGTAAGAATTTCAGTTGTTACAGTTTTTTGAATTCAGAATTTGTTACTGAAATTGAATGAAATGGCTGAATTTTGATATTTAAATGACAATTAAAAATTTATTTATTTTAAACGATTTAAAATGAAAATAATGTAACTTCTGAATAAAAAATTGTTTAGTGTCAAACAAAAATTTTAAAACTTTCAATTTTTAATGTTCCTAATTTAAAATTGGTTCAAAATAATTTAGTTTTCAATATTTAGATTGATTGATTTTTCAATTTAGAGCATTAAAAATGATATCTTCGATTCATAGTTTTGAACCATATGTAAATTTTTCAACTGTACCAATTTTGAACGAAGGAATAATAAGGAGACCCAACTGCCAGTGGGAAGCCATTTGAAACTGGCAATAGAAACATTATCGTAAGTGGTAGGCACAATACAGGAAGATCTTAAATTTTCGTGCGCAGGTACGCAGTTGTCCTATTCCTGTACATGGAAAAGTGTGCGAGTGAGAAAGTTTGTCAAATTGACGTAAGCTAGAGAGGTTATGTTCTTTTGTTGATCAGCATACAAAAGATACACGAAATAAATATATAAACAGTATTTTCGGTACTATTTTGAAAAATATGTGAACAGATTTTGAGAAGGAAAAGTTTAGAAATGGGTAAATTACGTATTTATAAGCATGTACACAATTTAATCAGCACGGATAATTGCAAATAATGTGATATTATAATGAAGCGCCCTACCGATGGAAATCTCAGAGTATATGCTAAAGATTCTCAAGGCTCTGTGAAGCTCTGGCCAATTCTCCGCAGGCACTCAGGTAGATATATTTAAAGGTCCAGGTAGCTCGTTTAAATGTTTTAAAGGCTTTAAAATTTTCTTTTCCGAAATTGAAATAAAAATACGATCATAAATAACAATCAGAGAGGCTGAAATTGAAATAAGAATTCGATCATAAATAACAAGCAGATAGGCTATACCAATAGAGTTGCCGACACTCAAGGGTCCTTTGTTAAGCTTTCGGATTAAAGTCAAAGAAGAAGTCAAAAATCCACTTCGTAGTTGAACTTATGTTTAAAATGAATTCTTCTCACTCTTTTCTTTCACTTTTCATTCACTTCTCACTCACTTCTTCCTCCTTGCCGAGGTCCGTTAACCTGGCAGGACCACATTGCAAAAATGGACTGAAAACCTATAAGGAATTTAGGGCTCATTTAGGGCTAATTTAATGCCCCATTGCCAAATTTAATGCTCTTTATTTAAACAAAATATCGGTGGTCATGCTAGCTTAACGTGAAGATAGCAGAACCACACATATAAAAAACCTAATTTTTCAAAATTTCTTTCCACAATAATTTAGGGCTCATTTAGGGCTCTGGCAATATGATAATGAAAAATTTAAACAAATTGTTTAAATAATTTTGTTTAAACAATTGTATTAAAAGTGAAGCAAACAAATTTCGTCTTCTACCCTATGTTAAGGCTCACTTAGGGCTCCATGATATGATATTTGGATTAAACAAAAAATTGTTTAAACAATTATTGTTTACACAAATTTACCACAAAAAATTAGATATTTTCTTTGCCCTTTTTTTTTTGTTATAAAAGGTGATTTTTTTAAATTGAAACTTTCAAATATCTTGAAAAATAGGCTCTCTATGAAAAAATGTTATGAATCAAAATTTTATTATTCTGAGTACATACACTGATGTTAAAATCGGTTCCCCTACACCGTCCACTGGGAGTAGGTGTGGGGGCAAGTTCGAAATCTTAAATGATATTTGAAAATTTTGAGTTAAAAAAATCACCTTGTATATGGTGCTGTGCTACCTTAACGTTATAAAAAATACATGAATAAAACCGTAAAACCTATTTTTACTCCTCGTATAATTTAGGGCTCATTTAGGACTAATTTGGGCCAGTGCTCTTAAATTTTGGGCTCTTTTATTTTGTGTAAAAAATAGTGTTTGCAATAGCTTAACAAGAAGTTAGTTCAAGATTGCTGTAAAACGTAACCGTAAAGGAGCCCTAAATTATGCGAGGCGTAAAAATGTGTTTTATGGTGTTCTTCACGTATTTTTTATAACGTTAAGATGGCAAAACACCATATAAAACAAAAAAAGGGATTAAGAAATATCGTAAAACCTTCGGTCGATGATATTTCATGAGCCTTAAATGAGCCTGAAATTATGCAAAAGAAATGAAAATAAAATAATTTTTTGTGGTAAATTTGTTTAAATAATACTTGCTTAAACAAATTTTCGTTAAATTCAAATATTATATTCATGGAGTCCTAAGTGAGCCTTAATATAGGGCAGAAAAAGAAATTGGTTGAATTAATTTTTACTAGAATTGTTGAAACAAAACTTGTTTAAACAATTTTTAAAAAATTTTCATTCTCATATTGCCAGAGCCCTAAATGAGCCCTAAATTATTGTGGAAAGAAATAATGCCTAAGTCGTTTTTTTCTCTGTGTGGTTCTGTTAGGTTAACGTTAAGCTAGCATGACCACAGGTTTTTTCGAAAAATTGCGTAGCATTAAATTTGACAATAGGGCATTACGTGAGCCCTAAATGAGCCCTAAATTATAGAGCGAAGAAATGTTGAAAAATTAGTTTTTTACTATGTGTGGTTCTGCTATCTTAACGTTAAGCTAGCATGACCACCATTTTTTTTTTGTTTAAATGAAAAGCATTAAATTTGGCAGTGGGGCATTAAATTAGCCCTAAATGATCCCTAAATTCCCTATAGGTTTTCAGTCCATTTTTACAATGTGATCCTGCCAGCTTAACGGACCTTCCTTGCTGTCACTTCACGTGCAGCTCGTCACAGTACAATAAAGTGCTATTTTACTGCCGCTCCGCGGGCATATAACGTGCGCTTGTTCTGTCCATTTCAGATAAATAGCTTTTTTTTCGAGCGTTTCAAAGTAGAATACTGTCTTAATCGATAGCTACTTACAAAGTTAAAAAAAAGTTACATTGTTTCTATGAAAAGAAAATTGGTTTTAATTTATTGTAAGAGACTACCGTAAGTTAAAAAGTTGTTAATTGTAACAAAACACATCAATTGACATTTTGTTTGGCTCTCTGTTTGTCTGAAAATAAGGTTTTCGGCAAGACGGAGACATAAGCTTGAAAAATATTGAAAATGTCAATTCTTTTCTTTTGTTAGGTAAAAACCTCCTTTTGCGGGAAAGCAATTAAATTCTCAACTATGAGAAAGCATAATGTTCATAAAATGAGCACAAATGATTACATCCATTATACTTCGCACCAATAACCACAATGTATGCCTGCGGTAACCACATAGTGGGATTGTGATAAGCAAAATGTGTGCATGCGGCAACCACATAGTCGGGTTTTGACAACTACAATGTGTATCTGCTGCAACAACATAGTGTGATAATGGCAACCACAAGGTAGGGCTGCACGGAGAAAAAGATATTGCACAATGATATCGCAACACCTCTGCATTGAAATAAAGTGCAGTATGATAACGTACACGCAGGTTCTGGAGCATTTTAGGATATTATAATACACTAGCATCGCTTGGCCACTAATAGAACCCTCGTATAATTAATATAATAAAATAATAATATAATGTAAAATCTTGCAATGTACGATACCACGATTTTACGCTATTATAATGTGATAATTACGATATATAGCGCAGGAATTACGGTATATATTGCAATTCTTGCGTGATAGTTTTCTCCGTGTGTGGCAACATATAGTGTGGTTGTAAGAAATATAGTGCATACGTGTGGCAGGCACACAGTGTAGTTCTTACAACCAGTCGCTTACGCAAACAGCTATGTAGGTGTGGAAACCACAATTATATTTGGACCATATTTTACTATTTGTTGTGGTTGTAACAACTCTGATTATGGATCTTACAACACTGAGAACAC